>NC_081227.1:7412028-7582028 GCF_902713425.1 Acipenser ruthenus | reverse complement strand
CCACGCCTCTATCTCTCTGCTAGCTATTCTACACAGTAACACACACACTGTTAACCCACGCCTCTCTCTGCTAGCTATTCTACACAGTAACACACACACTGTTAACCCACGCCTCTATCTGTCTGCTAGCTATTCTACACAGTAACACACACACTGTTAACCCACGCCTCTATCTGCTAGCTATTCTACACAGTAACACACACACTGTTAACCCACGCCTCTATCTGTCTGCTAGCTATTCTACACAGTAACACACACACTGTTAACCCACGCCTCTATCTGCTAGCTATTCTACACAGTAACACACACACTGTTAACCCACGCCTCTATCTCTCTGCTAGCTCGGCTGCACTGTTGCTCATGGAGCTGTGGGATTCTAATGAATGCAAAGTTTTCATTCTTTGTGGTTTATAATGAACTCACCAGTCGGGGTCACACTCTCGGAAGCCCTTGGCAAAGGGGTTACTGGCGATCTTTAACTGGGTGATCTGGAAGAGGGAAAAACACAATATTTGAACCTGGTGCAGTGTGACTCTGGGTGTGACATGTACATTATAGTGCAGTGTGACTCTGGGTGTGACATGTACATTATAGTGCAGTGTGACTCTGGGTGTGACATGTACATTATAGTGCAGTGTGACTCTGGGTGTGATATGTATGGTAGTCTATTGGTTATTGCAGTGTCTATTCGTTATTGCAGTGTCTGTTGGCTGTTGCAGTGTCTGTTGCAGTGTCTGTTGGCTGTTGCAGTGTCTGTTGGTTATTGCAGTGTTTATTGCAGTGTCTGTTGGCTGTTGCAGTGTCTGTTGGCTGTTGCAGTGTGTTCAGGGACAGTGCGTACTCTGTGGTTCTGGTAGGCGGTCACAGCAGTGAATCTCGTCTCCTCGAACAGGAATGATTTGAAGTTTTCCTCGGCATACCGCTCGCTGTTTTTACGAGGATCCACATAGACCACGTGAAAGCGTGGCTGGTAGCGATGCATGGAGTTCAGGATGATCTGAGGGAAGGAGGGTGGAGATGTATTACCCATTGATACTCAGAGCTGAAGGAGGGTGGAGATGTATTACCCATTGATACTCAGAGCTGAAGGAGGGTGGGGATGTATTACCCATTGATACTCAGAGCTGAAGGAGGGTGGAGATGTATTACCCATTGGTACTCAGAGCTGAAGGAGGGTGGAGATGTATTACCCATTGATACTCAGAGCTGAAGGAGGGTGGGGGTGTATTACCCGTTGATACTCAGAGCTGAAGGAGGGTGGAGATGTATTACCATTGATACTCAGAGCTGAAGGAGGGTGGAGATGTATTACCATTGTTACTCAGAGCTGAATGAGGGTGGAGATGTATTACCCATTGATACTCAGAGCTGAAGGAGGGTGGAGATGTATTACCATTGATACTCAGAGCTGAAGGAGGGTGGAGATGTATTACCCATTGATACTCAGAGCTGAAGGAGGGTGGAGATGTATTACCCATTGATACTCAGAGCTGAAGGAGGGTGGGGATGTATTACCATTGATACTCAGAGCTGAAGGAGGGTGGAGATGTATTACCCATTGATACTCAGAGCTGAAGGAGGGTGGAGATGTATTACCCATTGATACTCAGAGCTGAATGAGGGTGGAGATGTATTACCCATTGATACTCAGAGCTGAAGGAGGGTGGGGATGTATTACCAGTTGATACTCAGAGCTGAAGGAGGGTGGGGATGTATTACCATTGATACTCAGAGCTGAATGAGGGTGGAGATGTATTACCATTGATACTCAGAGCTGAAGGAGGGTGGAGATGTATTACCCATTGATACTCAGAGCTGAAGGAGGGTGGAGATGTATTACCCATTGATACTCAGAGCTGAAGGAGGGTGGGGATGTATTACCCGTTGATACTCAGAGCTGAAGGAGGGTGGAGATGTATTACCATTGATACTCAGAGCTGAAGGAGGGTGGAGATGTATTACCATTGTTACTCAGAGCTGAATGACGGTGGAGATGTATTACCCATTGATACTCAGAGCTGAATGAGGGTGGAGATGTATTACCATTGATACTCAGAGCTGAAGGAGGGTGGAGATGTATTACCCATTGATACTCAGAGCTGAAGGAGGGTGGAGATGTATTACCATTGATACTCAGAGCTGAAGGAGGGTGGAGATGTATTACCCATTGATACTCAGAGCTGAAGGAGGGTGGAGATATATTACCCATTGATACTCAGAGCTGAAGGAGGGTGGGGATGTATTACCATTGATACTCAGAGCTGAAGGAGGGTGGAGATGTATTACCCATTGATACTCAGAGCTGAAGGAGGGTGGGGATGTATTACCCATTGATACTCAGAGCTGAAGGAGGGTGGAGATGTATTACCCATTGATACTCAGAGCTGAAGGAGGGTGGGGATGTATTACCATTGATACTCAGAGCTGAAGGAGGGTGGAGATGTATTACCATTGATACTCAGAGCTGAAGGAGGGTGGGGATGTATTACCCATTGATACTCAGAGCTGAAGGAGGGTGGAGATGTATTACCCATTGATACTCAGAGCTGAAGGAGGGTGGAGATGTATTACCCATTGATACTCAGAGCTGAAGGAGGGTGGAGATGTATTACCCATTGATACTCAGAGCTGAAGGAGGGTGGAGATGTATTACCCATTGATACTCAGAGCTGAAGGAGGGTGGAGATGTATTACCCATTGATACTCAGAGCTGAAGGAGGGTGGAGATGTATTACCATTGATACTCAGAGCTGAAGGAGGGTGGAGATGTATTACCCATTGATACTCAGAGCTGAAGGAGGGTGGAGATGTATTACCCATTGATACTCAGAGCTGAAGGAGGGCGGAGATGTCTTACCATTGATACTCAGAGCTGAAGGAGGGTGGAGATGTATTACCCATTGATACTCAGAGCTGAATGAGGGTGGAGATGTATTACCCATTGATACTCAGAGCTGAAGGAGGGTGGAGATGTATTACCATTGATACTCAGAGCTGAAGGAGGGTGGAGATGTATTACCCATTGATACTCAGAGCTGAATGAGGGTGGAGATGTATTACCATTGATACTCAGAGCTGAAGGAGGGTGGAGATGTATTACCCATTGATACTCAGAGCTGAATGAGGGTGGAGATGTATTACCCATTGATACTCAGAGCTGAAGGAGGGTGGGGATGTATTACCCATTGATACTCAGAGCTGAAGGAGGGTGGAGATGTATTACCATTGATACTCAGAGCTGAAGGAGGGTGGAGATGTATTACCCATTGATACTCAGAGCTGAAGGAGGGTGGAGATGTCTTACCATTGATACTCAGAGCTGAAGGAGGGTGGAGATGTATTACCCATTGATACTCAGAGCTGAAGGAGGGTGGAGATGTATTACCCATTGATACTCAGAGCTGAAGGAGGGTGGAGATGTATTACCATTGATACTCAGAGCTGAAGGAGGTGGAGATGTATTACCCATTGATACTCAGAGCTGAAGGAGGGTGGAGATGTATTACCCATTGATACTCAGAGCTGAAGGAGGGTGGAGATGTCTTACCATTGATACTCAGAGCTGAAGGAGGGTGGAGATGTATTACCATTGATACTCAGAGCTGAAGGAGGGTGGAGATGTATTACCCATTGATACTCAGAGCTGAAGGAGGGTGGAGATGTATTACCATTGATACTCAGAGCTGAAGGAGGGTGGGGATGTATTACCCATTGATACTCAGAGCTGAAGGAGGGTGGAGATGTATTACCATTGATACTCAGAGCTGAAGGAGGGTGGGGATGTCTTACCATTGATACTCAGAGCTGAAGGAGGGTGGAGATGTATTACCCATTGATACTCAGAGCTGAAGGAAGGAGGGTGGAGATGTCTTACCATTGATACTCAGAGCTGAAGGAGGGTGGAGATGTATTACCATTGATACTCAGAGCTGAATGAGGGTGGAGATGTATTACCCATTGATACTCAGAGCTGAAGGAGGGTGGAGATGTATTACCCATTGATACTCAGAGCTGAATGAGGGTGGAGATGTCTTACCATTGATACTCAGAGCTGAAGGAGGGTGGAGATGTATTACCCATGATACTCAGAGCTGAATGAGGGTGGAGATGTATTACCATTGATACTCAGAGCTGAAGGAGGGTGGAGATGTATTACCCATTGATACTCAGAGCTGAATGAGGGTGGAGATGTATTACCCATTGATACTCAGAGCTGAAGGAGGGTGGAGATATATTACCATTGATACTCAGAGCTGAAGGAGGGTGGAGATGTATTACCATTGATACTCAGAGCTGAAGGAGGGTGGAGATGTCTTACCATTGATACTCAGAGCTGAAGGAGGGTGGAGATGTATTACCCATGATACTCAGAGCTGAAGGAGGGTGGAGATGTATTACCATTGATACTCAGAGCTGAAGGAGGGTGGAGATGTATTACCATTGATACTCAGAGCTGAAGGAGGGTGGAGATGTATTACCCATTGATACTCAGAGCTGAAGGAGGGTGGAGATGTATTACCCATTGGTACTCAGAGCTGAAGGAGGGTGGAGATGTCTTACCATTGATACTCAGAGCTGAAGGAGGGTGGAGATGTATTACCATTGATACTCAGAGCTGAAGGAGGGTGGAGATGTATTACCATTGATACTCAGAGCTGAAGGAGGGTGGAGATGTCTTACCCATTGATACTCAGAGCTGAAGGAGGGTGGAGATGTCTTACCATTGATACTCAGAGCTGAAGGAGGGTGGGGATGTATTACCCATTGATACTCAGAGCTGAAGGAGGGTGGAGATGTATTACCCATTGATACTCAGAGCTGAAGGAGGGTGGAGATGTATTACCATTGATACTCAGAGCTGAAGGAGGGTGGAGATGTATTACCATTGATACTCAGAGCTGAAGGAGGGTGGGGGTGTATTACCCGTTGATACTCAGAGCTGAAGGAGGGTGGAGATGTATTACCCATTGATACTCAGAGCTGAATGAGGGTGGAGATGTATTACCATTGATACTCAGAGCTGAAGGAGGGTGGAGATGTATTACCCATTGATACTCAGAGCTGAAGGAGGGTGGAGATGTCTTACCATTGATACTCAGAGCTGAAGGAGGGTGGAGATATATTACCCATTGATACTCAGAGCTGAAGGAGGGTGGAGATGTATTACCATTGATACTCAGAGCTGAAGGAGGGTGGGGATGTATTACCCATTGATACTCAGAGCTGAAGGAGGGTGGAGATGTATTACCCATTGATACTCAGAGCTGAAGGAGGGTGGGGATGTATTACCCATTGATACTCAGAGCTGAAGGAGGGTGGAGATGTATTACCATTGATACTCAGAGCTGAAGGAGGGTGGGGATGTATTACCCGTTGATACTCAGAGCTGAAGGAGGGTGGAGATGTATTACCATTGATACTCAGAGCTGAAGGAGGGTGGAGTTGTATTACCATTGATACTCAGAGCTGAAGGAGGGTGGGGATGTCTTACCATTGATACTCAGAGCTGAAGGAAGGAGGGTGGAGATGTCTTACCATTGATACTCAGAGCTGAAGGAGGGTGGAGATGTATTACCATTGATACTCAGAGCTGAAGGAGGGTGGAGATGTATTACCATTGATACTCAGAGCTGAAGGAAGGAGGGTGGAGATTTCTTACACATGATGCTCAGCTCTCACAATATGCATTAAATTGAGGTGGGTGTGTTATTGAAGTAATTAAAACAAACCCTGCAATGACTTTTTACATATACTGCACAGAACAAAGATTAAGAGACATAACAGCTTTCATAGATCTGCACAGCAGTGAAGTGGTTTGGGATCCGTGGTTGTGTAACCCTGTAGTGAATGGGAGTGAGTCTGTGTGATGATAGGGAGACAGTCCGGTAGTGTGTGTGCGTGTCAGTGTCTGTGCTCTCTCACTTGTGTGTCCGTGTCTGTGTGATGATAGGGAGACAGTCCTGTAGTGTGTGTGTGTGTCGGTGTGTGTGCTCTCTCACTCGTGTGTCCGTGTCTGTGTAATGATAGGGAGACAGTCCTGTAGTGTGTGTGCGTGTCGGTGTGTGTGCTCTCTCACTCGTGTGTCCGTGTCTGTGTGATGATAGGGAGACAGTCCTGTAGTGTGTGTGCGTGTCGGTGTGTGTGCTCTCTCACTCGTGTGTCCGTGTCTGTGTAATGATAGGGAGACAGTCCTGTAGTGTGTGTGTGTGTCGGTGTCTGTGCTCTGTCACTCGTGTGTCCGTGTCTGTGTGATGATAGGGAGACAGTCCTGTAGTGTGTGTGTGTGTCGGTGTGTGTGCTCTCTCACTCGTGTGTCCGTGTCTGTGTAATGATAGGGAGACAGTCCTGTAGTGTGTGTGTGTGTCGGTGTGTGTGCTCTCTCACTCGTGTGTCCGTGTCTGTGTAATGATAGGGAGACAGTCCTGTAGTGTGTGTGTGTGTCGGTGTGTGTGCTCTCTCACTCGTGTGTCCGTGTCTGTGTGATGATAGGGAGACAGTCCTGTAGTGTGTGTGTGTGTCGGTGTGTGTGCTCTCTCACTCGTGTGTCCGTGTCTGTGTGATGATAGGGAGACAGTCCTGTAGTGTGTGTGTGTGTCGGTGTGTGTGCTCTCTCACTCGTGTGTCCGTGTCTGTGTAATGATAGGGAGACAGTCCTGTAGTGTGTGTGTGTGTCGGTGTGTGTGCTCTCTCACTCGTGTGTCCGTGTCTGTGTAATGATAGGGAGACAGTCCTGTAGTGTGTGTGTGTGTGTCGGTGTGTGTGCTCTCTCACTCGTGTGTCCGTGTCTGTGTAATGATAGGGAGACAGTCCTGTAGTGTGTGTGTGTGTTGGTGTGTGTGCTCTCTCACTCGTGTGTCCGTGTCTGTGTAATGATAGGGAGACAGTCCTGTAGTGTGTGTGCTTGTCGGTGTGTGTGTTCTCTCACTCGTGTGTCCGTGTCTGTGTGATGATAGGGAGACAGTCCTGTAGTGTGTGTGTGTGTCGGTGTCTGTGCTCTGTCACTCGTGTGTCCGTGTCTGTGTGATGATAGGGAGACAGTCCTGTAGTGTGTGTGTGTGTCGGTGTGTGTGCTCTCTCACTCGTGTGTCCGTGTCTGTGTAATGATAGGGAGACAGTCCTGTAGTGTGTGTGTGTGTCGGTGTGTGTGCTCTCTCACTCGTGTGTCCGTGTCTGTGTAATGATAGGGAGACAGTCCTGTAGTGTGTGTGTGTGTCGGTGTGTGTGCTCTCTCACTCGTGTGTCCGTGTCTGTGTAATGATAGGGAGACAGTCCTGTAGTGTGTGTGCGTGTCGGTGTGTGTGTTCTCTCACTCGTGTGTCCGTGTCTGTGTGATGATAGGGAGACAGTCCTGTAGTGTGTGTGTGTGTCGGTGTCTGTGCTCTGTCACTCGTGTGTCCGTGTCTGTGTAATGATAGGGAGACAGTCCGGTAGTGTGTGTGTGTGTCGGTGTGTGTGTGCTCTCTCACTCGTGTGTCCGTGTCTGTGTAATGATAGGGAGACAGTCCTGTAGTGTGTGTGCGTGTCAGTGTCTGTGCTCTCTCACTCGTGTGTCCGTGTCTGTGTAATGATAGGGAGACAGTCCTGTAGTGTGTGTGTGTGTCGTGTCTGTGCTCTCTCACTCGTGTGTCCGTGTCTGTGTAATGATAGGGAGACAGTCCTGTAGTGTGTGTGTGTGTCGGTGTGTGTGCTCTCTCACTCGTGTGTCCGTGTCTGTGTAATGATAGGGAGACAGTCCTGTAGTGTGTGTGTGTGTCGGTGTGTGTGCTCTCTCACTCGTGTGTCCGTGTCTGTGTAATGATAG
Organism: Acipenser ruthenus; assembly: GCF_902713425.1. Lineage (NCBI taxonomy): Eukaryota > Metazoa > Chordata > Actinopteri > Acipenseriformes > Acipenseridae > Acipenser > Acipenser ruthenus. The sequence goes on along the minus strand of NC_081227.1, from coordinate 7,574,227 downwards.
GGAGACAGTCCTGTAGTGTGTGTGTGTGTCGGTGTGTGTGCTCTCTCACTCGTGTGTCCGTGTCTGTGTAATGATAGGGAGACAGTCCTGTAGTGTGTGTGTGTGTCGGTGTGTGTGCTCTCTCACTCGTGTGTCCGTGTCTGTGTGATGATAGGGAGACAGTCCTGTAGTGTGTGTGTGTGTCGGTGTGTGTGCTCTCTCACTCGTGTGTCCGTGTCTGTGTGATGATAGGGAGACAGTCCTGTAGTGTGTGTGTGTGTCGGTGTGTGTGCTCTCTCACTCGTGTGTCCGTGTCTGTGTAATGATAGGGAGACAGTCCTGTAGTGTGTGTGTGTGTCGGTGTGTGTGCTCTCTCACTCGTGTGTCCGTGTCTGTGTAATGATAGGGAGACAGTCCTGTAGTGTGTGTGTGTGTGTCGGTGTGTGTGCTCTCTCACTCGTGTGTCCGTGTCTGTGTAATGATAGGGAGACAGTCCTGTAGTGTGTGTGTGTGTTGGTGTGTGTGCTCTCTCACTCGTGTGTCCGTGTCTGTGTAATGATAGGGAGACAGTCCTGTAGTGTGTGTGCTTGTCGGTGTGTGTGTTCTCTCACTCGTGTGTCCGTGTCTGTGTGATGATAGGGAGACAGTCCTGTAGTGTGTGTGTGTGTCGGTGTCTGTGCTCTGTCACTCGTGTGTCCGTGTCTGTGTGATGATAGGGAGACAGTCCTGTAGTGTGTGTGTGTGTCGGTGTGTGTGCTCTCTCACTCGTGTGTCCGTGTCTGTGTAATGATAGGGAGACAGTCCTGTAGTGTGTGTGTGTGTCGGTGTGTGTGCTCTCTCACTCGTGTGTCCGTGTCTGTGTAATGATAGGGAGACAGTCCTGTAGTGTGTGTGTGTGTCGGTGTGTGTGCTCTCTCACTCGTGTGTCCGTGTCTGTGTAATGATAGGGAGACAGTCCTGTAGTGTGTGTGCGTGTCGGTGTGTGTGTTCTCTCACTCGTGTGTCCGTGTCTGTGTGATGATAGGGAGACAGTCCTGTAGTGTGTGTGTGTGTCGGTGTCTGTGCTCTGTCACTCGTGTGTCCGTGTCTGTGTAATGATAGGGAGACAGTCCGGTAGTGTGTGTGTGTGTCGGTGTGTGTGTGCTCTCTCACTCGTGTGTCCGTGTCTGTGTAATGATAGGGAGACAGTCCTGTAGTGTGTGTGCGTGTCAGTGTCTGTGCTCTCTCACTCGTGTGTCCGTGTCTGTGTAATGATAGGGAGACAGTCCTGTAGTGTGTGTGTGTGTCGTGTCTGTGCTCTCTCACTCGTGTGTCCGTGTCTGTGTAATGATAGGGAGACAGTCCTGTAGTGTGTGTGTGTGTCGGTGTGTGTGCTCTCTCACTCGTGTGTCCGTGTCTGTGTAATGATAGGGAGACAGTCCTGTAGTGTGTGTGTGTGTCGGTGTGTGTGCTCTCTCACTCGTGTGTCCGTGTCTGTGTAATGATAGGGAGACAGTCCTGTAGTGTGTGTGTGTGTCGGTGTGTGTGCTCTCTCACTCGTGTGTCCGTGTCTGTGTAATGATAGGGAGACAGTCCTGTAGTGTGTGTGTGTGTCGGTGTGTGTGCTCTCTCACTCGTGTGTCCGTGTCTGTGTAATGATAGGGAGACAGTCCTGTAGTGTGTGTGTGTGTCGGTGTGTGTGTTCTCTCACTCGTGTGTCCGTGTCTGTGTAATGATAGGGAGACAGTCCTGTAGTGTGTGTGTGTGTCGGTGTGTGTGTTCTCTCACTCGTGTGTCCGTGTCTGTGTAATGATAGGGAGACAGTCCTGTAGTGTGTGTGTGTGTCGGTGTGTGTGTTCTCTCACTCGTGTGTCCGTGTCTGTGTAATGATAGGGAGACAGTCCTGTAGTGTGTGTGTGTGTCGGTGTGTGTGCTCTCTCACTCGTGTGTCCGTGTCTGTGTAATGATAGGGAGACAGTCCTGTAGTGTGTGTGTGTGTCGGTGTGTGTGCTCTCTCACTCGTGTGTCCGTGTCTGTGTGATGATAGGGAGACAGTCCTGTAGTGTGTGTGTGTGTCGGTGTGTGTGCTCTCTCACTCGTGTGTCCGTGTCTGTGTGATGATAGGGAGACAGTCCTGTAGTGTGTGTGTGTGTCGGTGTGTGTGCTCTCTCACTCGTGTGTCCGTGTCTGTGTAATGATAGGGAGACAGTCCTGTAGTGTGTGTGTGTGTCGTGTCTGTGCTCTGTCACTCGTGTGTCCGTGTCTGTGTAATGATAGGGAGACAGTCCTGTAGTGTGTGTGCGTGTTGGTGTCTGTGCTCTCTCACTCACGTGTCCGTTGTCATCCAGCAGGTTGTTGGTGAGTTTGAGCTTATCGAAGGAGACAATCTGCTTCATCCACTGAGCACCTTTCGCAGGGGAGTCGGGGTGGAAGTGCACTCGGCCCGGGGCAGCAGGATCAGCCTTGCCAGCAACCAGCCAGGAGGAGCTGTGGAACGCGTACCTGAGAGAGAGAGAGGGGGAGTACTGAGTCTCACCTGTATCTCTCATCTTCACAGTACCTCTCACCTGTAGAGTTTCTCACCTGTATCTCTCACCTTCACAGTACCTCTCACCTGTAGAGTTTCTCACCTGTATCTCTCATCTTCACAGTACCTCTCACCTGTAGAGTTTCTCACCTGTATCTCTCATCTTCACAGTACCTCTCACCTGTAGAGTTTCTCACCTGTATCTCTCATCTTCACAGTACCTCTCACCTGTAGAGTTTCTCACCTGTATCTCTCACCTTCACAGTACCTCTCACCTGTAGAGTTTCTCACCTGTATCTCTCATCTTCACAGTACCTCTCACCTGTAGAGTTTCTCACCTGTATCTCTCATCTTCACAGTACCTCTCACCTGTAGAGTTTCTCACCTGTATCTCTCATCTTCACAGTACCTCTCACCTGTAGAGTTTCTCACCTGTATCTCTCACCTTCACAGTACCTCTCACCTGTAGAGTTTCTCACCTGTATCTCTCACCTTCACAGTACCTCTCACCTGTAGAGTTTCTCACCTGTATCCCTCACCTTCACAGTACCTCTCACCTGTAGAGTTTCTCACCTGTATCTCTCACCTGTACAGTACCTCTCACCTGTAGAGTTTCTCACCTGTATCTCTCACCTTCACAGTACCTCTCACCTGTAGAGTTTCTCACCTGTATCTCTCACCTCTACAGTACCTCTCATCTGTAGAGTTTCTCACCTGTATCTCTCACCTTCACAGTACCTCTCACCTGTAGAGTTTCTCACCTGTATCTCTCACCTTCACAATACCTCTCATCTGTAGAGTTTCTCACCTGTATCTTTTGTCATCGAGGGGGGTGAAGTCCATCAGCAGCACGTAGTCAGACGCTGGGTCCATCCCGAGAATCTTCACTTGGTATGTTGGGAACATGCGCCTGCGGCTCACAAACAAAACCAAACTTAAGTGCTGTAGAGTCTCACAATCACGTTCAGATTTGCACTAAAATATAATTCCCTGGTGCCACTGCATCCATTTCCAGAATTTAGCACTCTGTGCAGAAAAACCTATTTAAATGTATGGTGGTTTTAACTGCTGCCACCTCAGTCTTTGAGTAGGATAAGCATGCTCGTACTAGTATTGCAGCAGTAAGAAGTTATTGTAAGTCCCCGAGACTACTGTTTGGTGTATGGGCTCTGTGAGCAGAATGCCTTGTCTCTGTGACCCTGGGGAGCGTGCCCTCACCTGCCTGCCTTGTCTCTGTGACCCTGGGGAGCGTGCCCTCACCTGCCTGCCTTGTCTCTGTGACCCTGGGGAGCGGGCCCTCACCTGCCTGCCTTGTCTCTGTGACGCTGGGGAGCGGGCCCTCACCTGCCTGCCTTGTCTCTGTGACCCTGGGGAGTGTGCCCTCACCTGCCTGCCTTGTCTCTGTGACCCTGGGGAGTGTGCCCTCACCTGCCTGCCTTGTCTCTGTGACCCTGGGGAGCGTGCCCTCACCTGCCTGCCTTGTCTCTGTGACCCTGGGGAGCGGGCCCTCACCTGCCTGCCTTGTCTCTGTGACCCTGGGGAGTGTGCCCTCACCTGCCTGCCTTGTCTCTGTGACCCTGGGGAGCGTGCCCTCACCTGCCTGCCTTGTCTCTGTGACCCTGGGGAGCGTGCCCTCACCTGCCTGCCTTGTCTCTGTGACCCTGGGGAGCGTGCCCTCACCTGCCTGCCTTGTCTCTGTGACCCTGGGGAGTGTGCCCTCACCTGCCTGCCTTGTCTCTGTGACCCTGGGGAGCGTGCCCTCACCTGCCTGCCTTGTCTCTGTGACCCTGGGGAGTGTGCCCTCACCTGCCTGCCTTGTCTCTGTGACCCTGGGGAGCGTGCCACCTGCCTGCCTTGTCTCTGTGACCCTGGGGAGTGTGCCCTCACCTGCCTGCCTTGTCTCTGTGACCCTGGGGAGCGTGCCCTCACCTGCCTGCCTTGTCTCTGTGACCCTGGGGAGCGTGCCCTCACCTGCCTGCCTTGTCTCTGTGACCCTGGGGAGCGTGCCCTCACCTGCCTGCCTTGGTGACAATCATCTCAGTGCCCAGCTGGTTGAACTTGTCCCAGAGCCCCTTCATCTCGAGCTGCACCCCAATACTGGTCACCTTGAGGCTCTTCCGCACGCCTCCCCCTGCCGACGCCACCCCCTGCGGCAGGGAGGCCCTGAGGGGCGGGTGACCATGCGTCTCACGAAGGGCACAGGAGTCCAGGTAGCGATCAGCATAGTGGGGTGGATTGGGAGGGTGCAGAGGGGAGTAGCAAGACACGTCTAAAGCAAGAGAAAGAGAGTCGTTCATCTATAATCACACAACAAAAAAGAGAACCTGGAATGACACTGCTTCAAAAACACAAGGACTTAACCACAGAGCTCATAATGAAAAATGTGAGGGAAAAACTGCATTGTGAGAAGCCAAAACCTTCCAGCAACACGCGGCTAGGATTACTGGAAATAAAGCTGACCCTGAGAGAGAGGACCCTATAAAACTCTAACCCCTAACAAACCAAACCGCTTGGAAAGGAAACTAACTTACAGATGAAAATACAGCATTGGGGGTGTTGTAGTTTAGTTTTGTTATAACATAGTCGTTTATCACCCTCTATAATTCCTTTAACTGACAGAGACAACGGCTTCCCTTGTGGAAAGGGGTCATCCTTGCTGTAGGGCTGCCAAAAAAGTGACTTCATGTTTGTCCCAGATAACACGCAGACAGATATTTAATAAGAAAACAGCTATTCACTCACAACCCCATGTACACCACACTTCTAAATGTACAATTGAGAAGATACCAGTTTGAACACAGGTTTCTGTTTCTCTTTGTTGCTGTCTTATTCCTATGAACTTGATGCAATGATAAATCCATTTGCCAGAGGAAAAAAATATATAATATGTTTATTTGTTCCATTTAGTCTAGATATAAAAAATAACACTTGCATATAAATTGTTGCAAATATTTTAAAAAAAATCAGACGTGTAACTTGTTCAGACAATTTGCGTGCCTTTTAAAATAAATGAAATAGAAACACCGATTTAAAAACAAGATGTTCTGATAGTAAATGCCTTGATTGTATTAGTATTATTTATTATATGCTGGTATTTTAATGAATTTAAATAAAATACTTGTTGAACTTTGTGACGTAGCAATTCGAGTCATTTAATAAAAAACAAAGCATTGTTACCCAGATACTGTAGACTGTAGTTATTATTATTATTATTATTATTATTATTATTATTATTATTATTCCTTACCTCCCAATTCCGTGTGAACTGAGCAGGGCTGCATTGCTCTAAGAAAAATCAAATAATCTTCTTCTTCTTCTTCTTCTTCTTCTTCTTCTTCTTCTTCCTCTTCTTCCTCTTCTTCTTCCTCTTCTTCTTCCTCTTCTTCTTCCTCTTCTTCTTCTTCTTCCTCTTCTTCTTCTTCTTCTTCCTCTTCTTCTTCCTCTTCTTCTTCCTCTTCTTCTTCCTCTTCTTCTTCCTCGTCTTCTTCTTCTTCAATACTTCAAATCTTTAGAATGCTTCCATGCATGAAAATCACTTGGCAGATTTGTGTGTAAATTTCTCTGCACAATATGAATACAAACAGTTTCAATAATAATAATAATAATAATAATAATAATAATAATAATAATAATAATAATAATAATAATATCTCTTTGAGTGTTGCCCAGGCTTGAGTACAGCCAGTGGTTGTAAGGTTTATTTAAAGTAAAATGTTTTTCTCAGTATGATCCAAATAGTGTGTAGTCTATATAGTTTTGGACCATGAGCGATATTGAAGAAAGGTCTAGGTGCAGTTTGTATTGTAGATGTGTGTCTGTGTTTCTTGGTGTCTGTAGTTCTAGGTTCAGTTTGTATTGTAGATGTGTGTCTGTAGTTCTAGGTTCAGTTTGTATTGTAGATGTTTCTCGTCGTGTCTGATCTTGCAGGTTCAGTTTGTATTGTAGATGTTTCTCGTCGTGTCTGATCTTGCAGGTTCAGTTTGTATTGTAGATGTTTCTCGTTGTATCTGATCTTGCAGGTTCAGTTTGTATTGTAGATGTGTGTCAGTGTTTCTTGGTGTCTAGTTCTAGGTTCAGTTTGTATTGTAGATGTTTCTCATCGTGTCTGATCTTGCAGGTTCAGTTTGTATTGTAGATGTTTCTCGTCGTGTCTGATCCTGCGGGTTCAGTTTGTTTTGTAGATGTTTGCCAGTGTTCGCTGCTTGCTGTTGGTGTCCTCGCCCCTGTGTCTTGTACTGTTCGGCTCTCTCAGGGTGTTCGACTCCAATGTTCTCTGGAAGATGAGGGATCCGTCTGTCTCTGCCAGGCTATCAGCAGCTCATCCCTCCAGCAGGTGAAGGTCCTGACTGGCCCCTCTTTAAAAGGGAAACATGGAGTCCCCTTGGGAGCCATCCCTCTCAGCACCTCTCTGGATAGCCGGAGTTCTGCATCTCTGTCTGTCTGTCTGTCTGCTGATAAATAAACACTGGCTAGCAGGAGGAGGAATCAGTCTCAGTTCCAATATTAACCAGTATATACTGGACATGTACAACTGAACTGATATGACATGAATATACCTAACTAACCCAGTCTATGGCTAGCTGGATGGATGGATGATTATGATAGAAGTATATTGATTCAAAGTAATGCAATATAAGGTAAGGGTGAGATGTAACCTTTGCTGCACACTGTATAATAAGGCAATAACAAGCCTAGTTAAGTTTAGTCATGCCTGCACAAAGGCTTCCTGTGGTTCAGCAAACCCTAATAAAGCACTGTGTGAAAGCGTGGTCGAGATGGGGGCTCACAAGGGAGGCTCCTCTAGTGCTTCTGAACTCCCCTCACGCTTACAAATAATACAAGAGGGACAGACAAGCACAGATCTGCGTTGTGAACTTAACTGCATGTCTCAAATGTAAGTGATTGTGATGGCAGAGGGGTGTAGCCGGGACTCACAGAATGATTGAGGAGAGACTGAGGCAATAACCTCCCCAGCGGGGGGGCGGGGGGGGGCACAGCAGGGAGGGCACAGCAGGGGGGCGGGGGGGGGGGGGCACAGGGCTTTTATTACCGAGTGCTTCCTTGCATTGCATCACACAGTTCTATCGCTTTTCAATTGGATGGGATGCTGCAGTGTATGTTTGTAAAGAGAGCTAACAAGCTAAAGATCAAAACCCGAGAAACTGCAAGGCTGGAGACGTGTCCACACTCCAGCCAAACCCAAACCTAAATAAATAACTCCATGACTTACTGATGGGGGGGAAATGCAATAAAGAACTTCAAGTAAGCTGTGACAGAGGACATTCAGCGCCAAACTTGAATCTTATGAACCGACTTCATGTGAGGCAGACAGTTTAATTAACACGCCTACAAGTCACTCCCAGCACTGAAACATTACATAATCACATCTACCCTAATTATTCCACAGCAACCCCACCGGCCTTAATCTTAACCCACACCACCGCAAGCACCATGCGAACGAGGGGGGCGAGGTGTGAGCAGTGATGTGGGGGTCTCTGGAGTAGGAAATGGTGAAGTGATGACTGGAATGGCCTGCAGGGTAACTCTGCAGCATCATCCATCTCCCAGTCTGTACTAATTACACAAGCAAACAGATTCCCGATGTACAATAGAGCCCTGCTGACAGACAGTCTGACTGCACACATTAATCACACCCTCATTGACAGACATTATATTAGCCTTTTTATTACCTGTAGCCAGCAATCAAATCTCTAATACTGTCTCACTCTGTACCCCCCACACCCCTCTGCACTGAGCCCCCAACTCTCCTTCAATCTGTACCCCCCACACCTCTCTGTACTGAGCCCCCAACTCTCCTTCAATCTGTACCCCCCACACCTCTCTGCACTGAGCCCCCAACTCTCCTTCAATCTGTGTGTCTGTGTTTGTATGGGTGTGTGTGTTTGTATGGGTGTGTGTTTGTATGTGTGTGTGTGTGTGTTTGTATGTGTGTGTCTGTGTTTGTATGTGTGTGTGTGTGTGTTTGTATGGGTGTGTCTGTGTTTGTATGTGTGTGTGTGTGTTTGTATGTGTGTGTGTGTGTTTGTATGGGTGTGTCTGTGTTTGTATGTGTGTATGTGTTTGTATGGGTGTCTCTGTGTTTGTATGGGTGTGTGTCTGTATGTGTGTGTCTGTGTTTGTATGGGTGTCTCTGTGTTTGTATGGGTATGTGTGTGTCTGTGTTTGTATGGGTGTCTCTGTGTTTGTATGGGTGTGTGTCTGTATGTGTGTGTCTGTGTTTGTATGGGTGTGTTTTTGTATGTGTGTGTTTATTTGTGTGTTTTGGTTTCAATGTATTTGTGTGTTTGTGTGTGTTTTGGTTTCTCTATGTGTTTCAATGTATTTGTGTGTTTCTCTATGTGTTTCAACATATTTGTCCGCTCTTCAAAGCTATGCAAAAGATTTAACAGCCAATCCAGAGTGACTGGGTGGGATCTCTGTTTATGCAGGACTCCCTCCCAAGAACAGCATGTGGGGCCCTAACCCTAACCCTAACCCTAACCCTAACCCTAAACTTAACCCTAATCTCTGACCTCCACGATCATCATTCCTAGGACAATGCATCTCTCACCTCCGTGTTCATCATTCCTAGGACAATGCATCTCTCACCTCCGTGTTCATCATTCCTAGGACAATGCACCTCTCACCTCCGTGTTCATCATTCCTAGGACAATGCATCTCTCACCTCCGTGTTCATCATTCCTAGAACAATGCATCTCTCACCTCTGTGTTCATCATTCCTAGGACAATGCAACTCTCACCTCCGTGTTCATCATTCCTAGGACAATGCATCTCTCACCTCCATGTTCATCATTCCTAGGACAATGCATCTCTCACCTCCATGTTCATCATTCCTAGGACAATGCATCTCTCACCTTCGTGTTCATCATTCCTAGGACAATGCATCTCTCACCTCCGTGTTCATCATTCCTAGGACAATGCATCTCTCACCTCCGTGTTCATCATTCCTAGGACAATGCATCTCTCACCTCCGAGTTCATCATTCCTAGGACAATGCATCTCTCACCTCCGTGTTCATCATTCCTAGGACAATGCATCTCTCACCTCCGTGTTCATCATTCCTAGGACAATGCATCTCTCACCTCCGAGTTCATCATTCCTAGGACAATGCATCTCTCACCTCCGTGTTCATCATTCCTAGAACAATGCATCTCTCACCTCCGTGTTCGTCATTCCTAGGACAATGCACCTCTCACCTCCGTGTTCATCATTCCTAGAACAATGCATCTCTCACCTCCATGTTCATCATTCCTAGGACAATGCATCTCTCACCTCCGTGTTCATCATTCCTAGAACAATGCATCTCTCACCTCCGAGTTCATCATTCCTAGGACAATGCATCTCTCACCTCTGTGTTCATCATTCCTAGGGCACCTTTGCTTTTGTGAGAAGGCTGACTAATATTTGAAGAATAACAAGATCCCTTGCCAGGATATTTAGTGAGCAAGTGGTCTGAGTGCCCCACCCCAAGCACTTCAAACAAGCAGGGGCACTGCATTGATACTATGAGTACAGAATATGACACTGACAAACCGTTCAGCTGAGTCTACAACGCTGGAGTTACTGTGTATGTCAGCAGACCAGCTGGTTGACTAAATCCCTGTTTGAAGATTGCTACTGAAGCCCCTTCCTTGTGATGAACAGGAGAGCCAAAGTAACACCAACAAGCACCAGGAAAAGAGCAAATCCCCCCAATGCATTTCCCTGGTAATATGAACTGCAATGAACAGTACAGGTAAGGGTCACGGCAGGCGAATGCCCTGCTGCCCCTCAGACGGCCCTGTTTCATACCCGCCCGCCCCCCTGTATGCTATGGGGGAGGCTGGCCTTGTGGAATGAGCCCTGAGCTGAGCAGATCCTGGTTTTTGGAGGCTTGTGTTCAAGGCTCAGTTGGCAGGATTGTCTTTGCCCTCACAATGTGCTGAACACGCACATATTTTACTCAGCTGTTTAATTCCCTTTCTGCGGTTATCAAACGTGGTGCAAGTATGTTTATTATTATTATTATTTATTTCTTAGCAGACGCCCTTATCCAGGGCGACTTACAATTGTTACAAGATATTACATTATTTTTTTTTTTACATACAATTACCCATTTATACAGTTGGATTTTTACTGGAGCAATCTAGGTAAAGTACCTTGCTCAAGGGTACAGCAGCAGTGTCCCCAACCGGGGATTGAACCCACAACCCTCCGGTCAAGAGTCCAGAGCCCTAACCACTACTCCACACTGCTGCCCATTAGTGTGAGTGAGTCATCTAAAAACGAAGCTGCTTTCTATGATACAGAGCTGTAGTTGTGCAACACGTTTCTGTAGTGTAGCCTTGTTGGGCAATTGTCGCTACATCAGAGTTTGTACACATTGCCTTGAAACTGTACCCCTTCTGTCGGGAGGTTTCAGCTAAAGTATCCTTTACAATTTTCGCTCACTGAATTGTTCCACAGTTGCAATGAAAGGCAGAATAATCTGATTAACCATTTCTTTTTTTCCCTGTTTATTTAATATATACTTTTCACAACAGTCTGGGACTGACAAACTGCTGATCTAAGCCAGAATACCAAACAGTAAGCTTCATTCTTAAAAATAACAGGTCTTTGGATGCACAGAATTAAGACAGTATTGGGGATTCTCTTTGGAAACACTTGTATTTGCTCTCTATTGTGAAAAGTCATTATAAATAATACAAAATAGTCTAAATGTTTATCATGTTACCATTTACTTCACATCTCAGCAGAATTCTGTGTGCCGTTTAAAATGTTTACAAAAACATTAACCTCAAGATAAAACTATAATAACTACATTTTTTTTTATTAAAGCCAGCGTACAAATTATCCAAATGGACTCTGTGTAACTTTCTGTCGCTTTGCACTTTTTTGTTTTTTTCAAGTAAGAAATGTATCCATTTCAAACACCGAAAACAAATTCAAGCAGCCGCTATCGCTGTTAATAAAATGCAGCCGCGGCATAAATAAAACAAAACCCGTCAAAGTATGAGGATTGTAATTATTATTTATGTTTACCGGAGCCTTTACACTTCTAAACAATGCAGAAACGTTGTGCTCCACTGATACGACAAGCTGAAAACAGCAAAGATCATGAGCAGCACAGCTTCACCCACCAATAATATAAACCACAATGCAATGCGTGCGGGTGGAAAGTGCGGCCGTGATAGATTCTGTGTTTTTTCCTCCGTCGCTGTTCACTTTGAGCTGCTAAACAAAAATAAAAAATGTATGCACAGTGGTTTAGAGGTAATATATAATACTGTTTAAAAAGTCAATTCAAGATCATTATTTTCTCGTACTTTCATTTGTATTTGTGCATTTCTGAGCCGTCCTGCGTACCCCCTATGACTCTTAGAAGTAGCCCCAGGGGTACGCGTGCCCCCGGTTGAAAACCCCTGCCCTAAAGCTTTAGCTACAAGCACACAGGCTGCCCTTTCCTTTCTGAAAGCAGTGTGCTATGATGGTTTGGAGTTACACAGTACTAGCTTTGAGAATCTAGCCCTCTGTCCTTTTCGTCCAGTATGTAATGGGGATGACAGTCTGGCCCTTGGCAGGTATTCACACTAATGATCGTGTTCCTCATTATGAGCCATGGTCACTGTGCCAAGGCCCTCATAGTCATATTCACAGACCAACATCCACGCATGATTTTATTAGATACGGCTGATTTTTAATAATTGTACAGCATACATCATGAATAATAAAGCAATAGGGTGATGAAATTGTCAGGAGTATTACATGCAATTAAATAGACAAGCAGTGCGTTTGAGAAGACAAGGTGGTGACGACTGTGCTGAAGCGAGCTCAGTACTCTTCAGAACATAAATATGCATTCATAACAACACAGCAAGGGCTACATTTACAGCGAGCCAGCATAGCGTGTGAGGGGATATAGAGAGTGAGCGTGTGGTACAGGAGACAGGGAGAGACAGCACTGTCCACCGGCTCAGGACGGGGGCTGGATGTGTGTTAGAAAGAGTAATACTGCAATCATATGTGTGTGTGTGTGTGTCAGCATCTCTGTGTGTGAGTGTGACTCAGAGTGTGTGTGTGTGTGTGTGTGTGTGTGTCAGCATCTCTGTGTGTGAGTGTGACTCAGAGTGTGTGTGTGTGTGTGTGTGTCAGCATCTCTGTGTGTGAGTGTGTGTCAGCATCTCTGTGTGTGAGTGTGTGTCAGCATCTCTGTGTGTGAGTGTGACTCAGAGTGTGTGTGTGCGGCTGTCTAGGCTTTGACTTTTTGCAGCACGGTCTCCCAGAGGGACAGGAGTTTGGTGCTGAGCTCCGCGGTGTAGGGCTCCACCTTCTCGCGCAGCCCCTGGGTGAGGGGGACGATACTCTGCTTGACCTCCTCCAAGGCCTGGCTCAGTTTCCCGCGGTACTCTTCTGTGTAGGGGGCTACTTGCTTGCGGAAGTTCTCGAGTCGCAGGTCGACCTTCTCCTTCAGCTCCTTTGTCAGCGGGGCCAGATGCACGCGCAGCTCCTCCACGTTGGTCTTCACCTTCTCGCGCAGGACCTCGGCGTGGGGCTGCAGCTTCTCTCTCAGCTCCTGGACGTTCTGCTTGGCTTTCTCCAGCTGCTCCAGAGCCAGCGGGGCGAGCATGGCCTTGTACTCTTCCACGTGCTTCTGAATCTTCTCACGCACCTCCTTGGAGTAGGGGGCCACCTTTGCTCTCACGTCCTCCAGGTCTGCCTTCAGCTGTGCGCGGAGCTGCTCCGTTTGCTGCAGAATCTGGACGGTGACCTCGTCGGAATAGGGGGCCAATTCCTTCGCCCCTTTCTGCACGTATTGACTGAGCTGCGCCAGGCTCTCAGAGACCCTTACGCTGAGGGACACACAATGCACAAACAGGTTAGATTTCAGGTCACTGTACTGCGTTATAGAGGCACAGGGGGCAGTGTTACTCCCTCGTGATGCTCGCTAGAGGAACAGTTTTTTTGGTTTGCTTACCCATACTGCTTTCCCAGCTCGGTGCTCTCGACCTGGTCGATGGTGCTCTTGGCTAGTTCCCGCACCTGGCTGACGTAGGTCATCAGAGAGGCTCTCAAATCCTCAAGCTGGCTGGGGGGCTCGTCCGCCTGCCACAGGAACCGGGCATGACTGCCTGCGGGGAGCACACAGCAGGGGTTACTGGAGTATACTAGGAATGGGGTAACTGGGAAAGAGGCCTGTACAGGAACCGGGCATGACCGGGCATGACTGTGCATGGTATACCGGTGTACACTGGGACACGAGAGAAGAGTGTTCTGGAAAGACTGACGCAGATTTGTGATCAAGCCCCTTACCTGTGATGAACAGGAGAGCGAGAGTGACAGCTACAAGCTTCATGATGGTCTTGTGTCAGCACCTAGAACAGAGCAAATCAATCTCAGGCATTGTACATCACTCAGGGAAACATGAGCTCTAATGTACTATACAGGTAAAAGCCTGCAAGATGAATACCAGCAGAAATTAGAGAAATATCTTAATTGGACAATTCCAGTGAGAAACACAAACGTTGTGCTGACCAACAATCAGCTTCATGTCAGTTGAGTCTGAGCTAATTGCAGTGCACTCTGTAGTGTAAAACGGGTCAGACTGACAGTAAAATATCTAACTTTATACATCTGTGTATTGATCAAATATCTTCAACATCCTTGTACCAAGTCGAGTATGAAGAGGTCTTTCATTTAAAAACAATGTTCTGATAGTCAGGATTACTGCTAATCAAGGGCTATGAAACCAGCCAGGTGAATTGAATTAGTCCTTTCAAGTTAGATCCATTGAAGACAAGAATGATGTAAAAACACTTCAGCGTGCAAAGAAAGCTTCTTAAACAGGAGGAGTCTTTTCTTTCTACTGGTCAGTGGGATGGTTCCCAGTCCGCCTTGCTCCACGTGTTCAGATCAGCTAAAGCAATGAGCCGGATCTTCTGATTCATTCGCTGCAATTGGAACGCATGCAGCTCAAGTTATTGTGCTTGAAGTGGACTAACCCACAGGTACCCTGCACCTGTTTGTCACTGATCTGCAATCACAACTAACCCACAGGTACCCTGCACCTGCCTGTCACTGATCTGCAATGAAAACAAACCCACAGGTACCCTGCACCTGCCCATCACTGATCTACAATCACAACAAACCCACAGGTACCCTGCACCTGCCTGTCACTAATCTGCAATGAAAACAAACCCACAGGTACCCTGCACCTGCCCATCACTGATCTACAATCCCAACAAACCCACAGGTACCCTGCACCTGCCCATCACTGATCTGCAATGAAAACAAACCCACAGGTACCCTGCACCTGCCCATCACTGATCTGCAATGAAAACAAACCCACAGGTACCCTGCACCTGCCCATCACTGATCTGCAATGAAAACAAACCCACAGGTACCCTGCACATGCCCATCACTGATCTACAATCACAACTAACCCACAGGTACCCTGCACCTGCCCATCACTGATCTACAATCACAACAAACCCACAGGTACCCTGCACCTGCCCATCACTGATCTGCAATGAAAACAAACCCACGCCACTGAACACAAGCTCCTGTGATCAGATGCTTATAAAACTACCAGGAAGAACAGAGCCCTGAATATCCTTGTGAAGGAATGAACCAGACCCAGAATGAGAGTAGCATTCATTGCATTTGTGTGAAGTGAAAATAATCCTGAAAGCATTCTCGCTCCAGCCTGACATAGTAATCTATTTATTTGTTTGTTTTATTTAGCAGACACCTTCATCCAAGGCAATTTACAGAGACTAGGGTGTGTGAACTATGCATCAGCTGCAGAGTCACTTACAACTACGTCTCACCCGAAAGACAGAGCACAAGGAGGTTAAGTGACTGGCTCAGGGTCACACAGTGAGTCAGTGGCTGAGGTGGGATTTGAACTGGGTACCCCCAGGTTACAAGCCCTTTTCTTTAACCACTGGACCACACAGCCTCCTATTCTATAATCTAAACACTGTCAATCATTCTGAAATCACCCAGCATAGTATTAACCTCTTCCAAGCTTCCCACTACAGTTTCTCCTCCTGCCTGCCTCGCTGGTACAAGACTGCAGTGTCTGTAAGGCTGTTGCTAGTTTCTTACAGCTTCAAGTTAGCAGTAGTTTCTTAAAACATCAGGCTACCCTAGCAAGTCTTCTCACATGGAGAAACGTAGAGGCTGTCTTACCTTTCCGGTTCTGCAGGGGAATGTCTTGCTGAGCCCTCAGACCGCGGTGTTTTATAGCTGCTGTCTGGTGGAATTAGCCCTGTGCTGAGCACTGGCTGATTATTTGGAAGTTCGTGTTCAAGGGTCACGGCTCCAGCACTGTTTGGTAATTAGTGCTTGTGTAAACAGAATCCTCAAGATGGACCCACACCCACCCTGCGCAGGAACACGCTGTGCTGGGCAGAGGCAGGGGCAGGTCAGCAAGGGCAGAGAGCAGCCCAGTCACTGGGTTCCCTCTGCTTCACACAAATCTATTGATATTTACAAAGCATGGCTCATTTTTAATCCAATCAAACTCCAAACAGCTCTGCTGTGCGGTTTGGACATTTGACAGTAATAAAGTATTATAGCCTTGCTACAACTGGCAGCCTGCTCTCCACAGTGGGATTATTAGACAGCGGCTTCATTAATATTTGTTTTTCAAAGGCAATGCATAATCAATGCAATGAAATTATTGATGAACCAATTTTTGTCCCATGCCTGTGGTAGGCATTGATTAAGGGTCCATGCAGTTACCTTGCTGGTACCTTTAGTGGTAAATTCAATTGTTTTCTAATGTTTATTGTGAATTCTGTTTTTAAAGCAGAAATATTTTAAATGCGGATCTCATGAAACCTTCAGAAGCTAAACTTTCCAGGAAAACGTTTCATTGGAATTTGCGGGTCAATAAAGGTTTTTAAACCCTGAAGAGTAGATATGAGAACCTTTGTCCGGTCGTAAGCACCTCCCCCAGCTGATTCCCCCAGTGTGTGTGTGTGTGTGTGTGTGAGAGCCGGGTGATTGTGTGTGTGTGTGTGTGTGTGTGAGAGAGCTGGGTGATTGTGTGTGTGTGTGTGTGTGTGTGAGAGAGCAGGGTGATTGTGTGTGTGTGTGTGTGTGTGTGTGTGTGAGAGAGCCGGGTGATTGTGTGTGTGTGTGTGTGTGTGTGTGTGTGTGTGTGAGAGAGCAGGGTGATTGTGTGTGTGTGTGTGTGTGTGTGTGTGTGTGTGAGAGAGCAGGGTGATTGTGTGTGTGTGTGTGTGTGTGTGTGTGTGTGTGAGAGAGACGGGTGATTGTGTGTGTGTGTGTGTGTGAGAGAGCAGGGTGATTGTGTGTGTGTGTGTGTGTGTGTGAGAGAGCAGGGTGATTGTGTGTGTGTGTGTGTGTGTGTGTGTGTGTGTGTGTGTGTGTGTGAGAGCCGGGTGATTGTGTGTGTGTGTGTGTGTGTGTGTGTGTGTGTGTGTGTGAGAGAGCAGGGTGATTGTGTGTGTGTGTGTGTGTGTGTGTGTGTGTGAGAGAGCCGGGTGATTGTGTGTGTGTGTGTGTGAGAGAGCAGGGTGATTGTGTGTGTGTGTGTGTGTGTGTGTGAGAGAGCCGGATGATTGTGTGTGTGTGTGTGTGAGAGCCGGGTGATTGTGTGTGTGTGTGTGTGTGTGTGAGAGAGCAGGGTGATTGTGTGTGTGTGTGTGTGTGTGTGTGTGTGTGTGTGTGTGAGAGAGCCGGGTGATTGTGTGTGTGTGTGTGTGTGAGAGAGCAGGGTGATTGTGTGTGTGTGTGTGTGTGTGTGTGTGTGTGTGAGAGAGCCGGGTGATTGTGTGTGTGTGTGTGTGTGAGAGAGCAGGGTGATTGTGTGTGTGTGTGTGTGTGTGTGAGAGCCGGATGATTGTGTGTGTGTGTGTGTGTGTGTATCCGTGATGGCACCCACCTGGACTGGGAGGGCAGTGTGAATCTCTGCCAGTATTGATGTGCTGAGCAGGCACGGCCGCCCCCTCACAGGTCAGCCTTGACCAGTATCCGCTGTGGAAATTAACAACCGGACTTTATTGGATCCTTGTAATCATTGAACAATGCAAATATTGAAACTGCCAGCATGAGATAGGAGGAAACTGCCTCAGCCAGCATCCACACCTGAACAAGGCGTTTGTCTGGATCTCATCCCAAGTCAGGGCAGAGCTGACCCAACACAGTCCAGCAGGGCTTCCAAACTGTGGGCCGCGGGAGCAATCACACTCTGTGTATTTGTTTCTATTCATAGTGAAAAGCAGCGCCGGCGGCAGCTGAAACTAGAAAAATAAAGCGTAGCAAGGCAGTATTGGCAGACTGTCAATCAAAGCAGAAATTCACAAATCAGAGCTCACAGATTGCCTGCCTGTAGGCGGGATGTCGAGCGAGGGCTCTGACAAGAGAGCAGCGTGAAGGTCATGTGATCGCTCTGCTAGCAGATGTAAAAGTGGGTTCAGTATTAATACAATTACAATATGTCCACTCCGCTACCACAGAATACGTTTTGTAAAGTATAAAGAACACAACAGGCAGCTGCAGGAGTTTGAATGCGTTTGTACCGCGGGCTCAGCTTTGAGGAGCTGGAATGGGTTTGTACCGCGGGCTCAGCTTTGAGGAGCTGGAATGGGTTTGTACCGCGGGCTCAGCTTTGAGGAGCTGGAATGGGTTTGTACCGCGGGCTCAGCTTTGAGGAGCTGGAATGGGTTTGTACCGCGGGCTCAGCTTTGAGGAGCTGGAATGGGTTTGTACCGCGGGCTTAGCTTTGAGGAGCTGGAATGGGTTTGTACCGCGGGCTCAGCTTTGAGGAGCTGGAATGGGTTTGTTCTTTAGTAGAAACGTTTTCATACTAACTTTTGCACTTGACAACATTCATTTAAATTCAATGGATGCCTCTGATGGATATGTTCAAACTCATAAATCTTACACACGGTAATTGATTTGTTAAAATGTTTGGATATGCTGCTATTGTATTGATTACTGGCTCGTTCACAGTCGTCTTAAAAAAACGCTAGAATAGGTTTTGTTGGAAAATAATAAGAATAAATAAATAAATAAAAACCGTTGCACTTTCTTGTCTGATGACCAAGAAAAATAACTGCATTTCTAAAATGTTCAATTATACAAAGATACCGAAGTTAAAGGTTGGATAAAAACGCCTGTTTAGTTTTTGCAATTTGTTTTATATACTAAAAGTGTTTTTTAAAAATATATTTTCACTCAGTGCATATTCTGTGTGATTTCCATCTTTCACAATATTTATTCAAATGAATAAAGGACAGTTTAGATTAGGTTTATTTATAATGTTACAGGTTTAAACATATCAAAGGTTTTTAATTTGACGTTTTCTCAAGGAGTGCTAATAGTGGTCCGCAGTGCAGCATGCTGCTGAACAGATGAGCCTCGGGTAAAAGAGATTGGGAACGCGTGCAATACACTACAATGCAGCTCTTCATATAATTCAATGTGTGTGTCAGTACTGCAGTTCCACAGGTGAGGGACTGTGTGTCAGTACTGCGGTTCCACAGGTGAGGGACTGTGTGTCAGTGTGTGTGTCAGTACTGCGGTTCCACAGGTGAGGGACTGTGTGTCAGTACTGCGGTTCCACAGGTGAGGGACTGTGTGTCAGTGTGTGTCAGTACTGCGGTTCCACAGGTGAGGGACTGTGTGTGTCAGTGTGTGTGTCAGTACTGCGGTTCCACAGGTGAGGGACTGTGTGTGTCAGTACTGCGGTTCCACAGGTGAGGGACTGTGTGTCAGTGTGTGTCAGTACTGCGGTTCCACAGGTGAGGGACTGTGTGTCAGTGTGTGTCAGTACTGCGGTTCCACAGGTGAGGGACTGTGTGTCAGTGTGTGTGTGTGTCAGTACTGCGGTTCCACAGGTGAGGGACTGTGTGTGTCAGTACTGCGGTTCCACAGGTGAGGGACTGTGTGTCAGTGTGTGTGTGTGTCAGTACTGCGGTTCCACAGGTGAGGGACTGTGTGTCAGTGTGTGTGTCAGTACTGCGGTTCCACAGGTGAGGGACTGTGTGTCAGTGTGTGTGTGTGTCAGTACTGTGGTTCCACAGGTGAGGGACTGTGTGTCAGTGTGTGTGTCAGTACTGCGGTTCCACAGGTGAGGGACTGTGTGTCAGTGTGTGTGTCAGTACTGCGGTTCCACAGGTGAGGGACTGTGTGTCAGTGTGTGTGTGTGTCAGTACTGTGGTTCCACAGGTGAGGGACTGTGTGTCAGTGTGTGTGTCAGTACTGCGGTTCCACAGGTGAGGGACTGTGTGTCAGTGTGTGTCAGTACTGCGGTTCCACAGGTGAGGGACTGTGTGTCAGTACTCCGGTTCCACAGGTGAGAGACTGTGTGTCAGTGTGTGTGTGTCAGTACTGCGGTTCCACAGGTGAGGGACTGTGTGTGTCAGTACTGCGGTTCCACAGGTGAGGGACTGTGTGTCATTGTGTGTGTCAGGACTGCGGTTCCACAGGTGAGGGACTGTGTGTCAGTACTGCGGTTCCACAGGTGAGGGACTGTGTGTCAGTACTGCGGTTCCACAGGTGAGGGACTGTGTGTCAGTGTGTGTGTCAGGACTGCGGTTCCACAGGTGAGGGACTGTGTGTCAGTACTGCGGTTCCACAGGTGAGGGAATGTGTCAGTACTGTGGTTCCACAGGTGAGGGACTGTGTGTCAGTACTGCGGTTCCACAGGTGAGGGACTGTGTGTCAGTGTGTGTGTGTCAGTACTGCGGTTCCACAGGTGAGGGACTGTGTGTCAGTGTGTGTCAGTACTGCGGTTCCACAGGTGAGGGACTGTGTGTCAGTGTGTGTGTCAGTACTGCGGTTCCACAGGTGAGGGACTGTGTGTCAGTGTGTGTGTGTCAGTACTGCGGTTCCACAGGTGAGGGACTGTGTGTCAGGACTGCGGTTCCACAGGTGAGGGACTGTGTGTCAGTGTGTGTGTGTCAGTACTGCGGTTCCACAGGTGAGGGACTGTGTGTCAGTGTGTGTGTCAGTACTGTGGTTCCACAGGTGAGGGACTGTGTGTCAGTGTGTGTGTCAGTACTGCGGTTCCACAGGTGAGGGACTGTGTGTCAGTGTGTGTGTCAGTACTGCGGTTCCACAGGTGAGGGACTGTGTGTCAGTACTGCGGTTCCACAGGTGAGGGACTGTGTGTCAGTGTGTGCGTCAGTACTGCGGTTCCACAGGTGAGGGACTGTGTGTGTGTGTGTGTCAGTACTGCGGTTCCACAGGTGAGGGACTGTGTGTCAGTACTGCGGTTCCACAGGTGAGGGACTGTGTGTCAGTACTGCGGTTCCACAGGTGAGGGACTGTGTGTCAGTGTGTGTCAGTACTGCGGTTCCACAGGTGAGGGACTGTGTGTGTCAGTGTGTGTGTCAGTACTGCGGTTCCACAGGTGAGGGACTGTGTGTCAGTGTGTGTGTGTCAGTACTGTGGTTCCACAGGTGAGGGACTGTGTGTGTCAGTACTGCTGTGTCAGTGTGCGTGTGTGTCAGTGTGCGTGTCAGAGTCGAACGACCCTTACCCTAATCATCACTCAAGGATACAAGCAGTGACCAGTCACAGTCGAGAAGCTGAGGAGGTTGGAATTGCACTTTATTCATCATGATCCCACTTTCCAACTAAAAGACGACTTGAAAGTGATCCAAACATCGGACTAGACAGCATTGGAAACGCTTTTGCTTTTTTTGCTGTTTTTCTTATTTATTTTTTTTAAATCCAACATAAATGAAGAGAATAAAAAATAAAAATAAAATACTTTCAACATTTCAGAAAAAAAGAAAAAAAAAACAGAAGAAATCTAGCAAAGAATCTGAATATACATTGAACACAGACTGCGTGTGTTGAGCACTGAGATACAAAGCAAGGGCTGGAGCAGACGAGTGGAGGTGCACTGCGGGGGCTGCTGAACAAGGCTGTGGTTTAGTCTGCTGTTGTACTGCGTGACTCCCGTACAGCACTTACAGTGTGTGTGGGACTCTAATAAACAATCCAGTCCAGGGAGGGAGGGTATGTTCACTGAGTTTGCTGTCCAGCGCTCTCCTCTCTTGTCAGGGTGGGGAGGGGAGGGGAGGGGATATGTTCACTGAGTTTGCTGTCCAGCGCTCTCCTCTCTGTCAGGCTGGGGAGGGGAGGGGAGGGGGGGGTATGTTCACTGAGTTTGTTGTCCAGCGCTCTCCTCTCTGTCAGGCTGGGGAGGGGAGGGGAGGGGATATGTTCACTGAGTTTGCTGTCCAGCGCTCTTCTCTCTGTCAGGCTGGGGAGGGGAGGGGGGGGTATGTTCACTGAGTTTGCTGTCCAGCGCTCTTCTCTCTTGTCAGGGTGGGGAGGGGAGGGGGGGGTATGTTCACTGCGTTTGCTGTCCAGCGCTCTCCTCTCTTGTCAGGGTGGGGAGGGGAGGGGAGGGGATATGTTCACTGAGTTTGCTGTCCAGCGCTCTCCTCTCTGTCAGGCTGGGGAGGGGAGGGGAGGGGGGGGTATGTTCACTGAGTTTGTTGTCCAGCGCTCTCCTCTCTGTCAGGCTGGGGAGGGGAGGGGAGGGGATATGTTCACTGAGTTTGCTGTCCAGCGCTCTCCTCTCTTGTCAGGGTGGGGAGAGGGGAGGGGAGAGGATTATGGTCACTGAGTTTTTATCGACTCCCAGAAGTCCTTCAGATCACAGAAGAGATCACACCAGTCTTTCATTGTGCAGATCCAGAAAGACTCTCAAGACTGGCCTTTCAAAAGCATCAGTCTGTACACTTTAGAGTTTAAAGAGAAAAATAATTACAGCCTCCCCTTCAAACATCAAACAAAAAACAGAAGCGCGTGTTTTTGGGATAATTACTGTATCATTAAAATAACAAAAGCAGAATATTATGACTTTACAAATATAAAGCACGCTGTTTAAATGGAAAGGTAGAATGAACTCATTGTTACTGGCACAAGGAAAACAAGCAGGAGTCACAAATGATCAGTCATCAAAGAGGAAAATACTCTGAACAACAGGTGCAGGTTACAACTCAAACAGAATCTACTTCTTAAAACACATACTTCCTTTTGAATAATAACATTTACAGAACAGAGTAATAATAACAATAATAATAATAATAATAATAATAATCAGAATCATAATTCCTACATAAACGAGCAAAGAAACTGTAGAAAAAAAAAAGTAGGAAAGCCTGTTTTTGTTTTTTACATTTATAAAGTCTATAAGCAGGTTTTATGAAAGGAAATCAAATGGGATCAATGCAATTCCACTGGAGACAACGACAATGAAGGACACAAAAAGCGGACTGCACCCCTGTTAGGCGATCAACTGGGAAATCTGGGCGTCCCAGAGGGATCAAAAGAGGTCTGACTCAGACCTCTGAAAAAAACAATTCTTGACATTTTAGAAATTGTGCCTGTCCTTTCAGGGATATGCATCGCGGACTGGCTGCCATCCGGATGTGAAGAACAATCGGGCTCCCTCAGCAAGAACAGCAGGTCCTCCTGAACTACCTGGAAACAGAGCTACTGCTGCACAGAGGAGTGCTGTGACTCCTCACGACACACACAGCCTCCTCTGCTGGACAGCAGCGTGACTGTGCGCTGTGTGTCTGAGACTCCGCGTGTGCTGTGTGTGTGTGGCAGCAATCACGTGCATATGTATGAACTTTGGCATTTGACAGTACAGTATGTGTAGGTGGAATATTGTGAGTGAGTGAGTTTGTACTTGTAAGTCCGTGTGTGTGTGTGTGTGTGCTGGGGGGTACGGGGTGTTAACAGCTTGGCCTGACTTGACTGAGGGCAGGTTATCCAACCACACCAATCAGGGTGGAGGACAGAATCGTCCACGCCCAATCAGGAGAGCCGATATCCTGTCACGTGACGTCTGTGCATTCCTGGGTTTGGTCTGGATTCCCTTTTTAAATTTCAAATCCTTGATTCTCTCTCTCGCTCTTGTAATTTCCTGAATAGCTGATGCAGGCAGACATGGCAGTTAGAACACACTGTAGATTGACGTACAGACTGGAGCTATGAAATCCAACAAGAAAAGAAATACAATGGCTGTTTGGCGTGATGCTGCTAGATACTGTTGGCTGAAATGGACCTTTAGAAACTCAAGGCTAGAGCCACCTGTGGGAGAGAAGAGAATGGGACTCATCACGCTGCTCTGCACAGCTGCAGTGTGCACCATCCAGTCCCATCAAACACTGCAGTGTTTCAGGTACAGCTACACATCCACCAGTATGTCACTGATTCACACTGTTAGAGGGGCACCTTGTCCTTGACTCACATTTATTACTTCAAACTGCCATCGAGGAATCCTAAATGCTGGGGCGAAGCTATACACGCACACACACGCACGCACGCACTATCTCACGCACGCACACGCACAGACTCTCACGCACACACACGCACGCACGCACTATCTCACGCACGCACACGCACAGACTCTCACGCACACACACGCACGTGCATTCACACACACACGCACTCTCACGCACGCACACACACTCACACGCACACACACACTCACATGCACACACTCTGACACACACACACACGCGCTCACCTCTCCACAGCTACACCCCTGCCTGTTCCATGCTGTAGGGCAGGTCCGGGTGCTTGTAGCTCAGAAGCATGTCGCTGGTGCAGGAGGAGGGGTAGCAGGAGCTGTTGAGCTGCTGACTGTCCTCCGTGTCCTCCCCACACTCTGAGAGAGAGACAGAGAGAGAGCGAGAGAGAGATAGAGCGAGAGAGAGAGACAGACACAGAGAGAGGGAGGGAGAGAGAGACAGAGAGAGAGACAGAGAGGGAGAGAGAGGGAGACAGAGGGAGAGAGAGACACACAGAAAGAGAGAGACAACGTGTTAATATCTCAGTGCTAATATCTCAGTGTTAATATCTCAGTGTTAATATCTCAGTGTTAATACCTCCGTGTTAATATCTCAGTGTTAATACCTCAGTGTTAATATCTCAGTGTTAATACCTCCGTGTTAATCTCTCTTAAGAACATAAGAAAGTTTACAAACGAGAGGAGGCCCCATTCAGCCCATCTTGCTCGTTTGGTTGTTAGTAGCTTATTGATCCCAGAATCTCATCAAGCAGCTTCTTGAAGGATCCCAGGGTGTCCGCTTCAACAACATTACTGGGGAGTTGGTTCCAGACCCTCACAATTCTCTGTGTAAAAAAGTGCCTCCTATTTTCTGTCCTGAATGCCCCTTTATCTAATCTCCATTTATGACCCCTGGTCCTTGTTTCTTTTTTCAGGTCAAAGAAGTCCCCCGGGTTGACATTGTCTATACCTTTTAGGATTTTGAATGTTTGAATCAGATCACCGCGTAGTCTTCTTTGTTCAAGACTGAATAGATTCAATTCTTTTAGCCTGTCTGCATACGACATGCCTTTTAAACCCGGGATAATTCTGGTTGCTCTTCTTTGCACTCTTTCTAGAGCAGCAATATCCTTTTTGTAACAAGGTGACCAGAACTGAACACAATATTCTAGGTGAAGTCTTACTAATGCATTGTAGAGTTTTAACATTACTTCACTTGATTTAAATTCAACTTCTCACAATATATCCGAGCATCTTGTTAGACTTTTTTATAGCTTCCCCACATTGTCTAGATGAAGACATTTCTGAGTCAACATAAACTCCTAGGTCTTTTTCATAGTTCCCTTCTTCAATTTCACTATCTCCCATATGATATTTATAATACACATTTTTATTGCCCGCATGCAATACTTTACACTTTTCTCTATTAAATTTCATTTGCCATGTGTCTGCCCAGTTCTGAATGCTGTCTAGATCATTTTAATACCTCAGTGTTAATACCTCCGTGTTAATACCTCAGTGTTAATATCTCAGTGTTAATACCTCCGTGTTAATATCTCAGTGTTAATATCTCAGTGTTAATACCTCAGTGTTACTATCTCAGTGTTAATATCTCAATGTTAATACCTCCGTGTTAATACCTCCGTGTTAATACCTCCGTGTTAATACCTCCGTGTTAATACCTCAGTGTTAATACCTCAGTGTTAATACCTCAGTGTTAATACCTCCGTGTTAATACCTCCGTGTTAATACCTCTGTGTTAATACCTCCGTGTTAATACCTCTGTGTTAATACCTCAGTGTTAATACCTCAGTGTTAATATCTCAGTGTTGATATCTCCGTGTTAATACCTCCGTGTTAATACCTCCGTGTTAATACCTCCGTGTTAATACCTCCGTGTTAATACCTCTGTGTTAATACCTCAGTGTTAATACCTCAGTGTTAATATCTCAGTGTTGATATCTCCGTGTTAATACCTCCGTGTTAATACCTCCGTGTTAATACCTCCGTGTTAATACCTCCGTGTTAATACCTCAGTGTTAATACCTCCGTGTTAATACCTCAGTGTTAATACCTCAGTGTTAATGCCTCCGTGTTAATACCTCAGTGTTAATACCTCCGTGTTAATACCTCCGTGTTAATATCTCAGTGTTAATACCTCAGTGTTAATATCTCAGTGTTAATACCTCCGTGTTAATACCTCCGTGTTAATACCTCTGTGTTAATACCTCTGTGTTAATACCTCCGTGTTAATACCTCTGTGTTAATACCTCAGTGTTAATACCTCTGTGTTAATACCTCTGTGTTAATACCTCCGTGTTAATATCTCAGTGTTAATATCTCAGTGTTAATACCTCCGTGTTAATACCTCCGTGTTAATACCTCAGTGTTAATACCTCCGTGTTAATACCTCCGTGTTAATACCTCCGTGTTAATACCTCTGTGTTAATATCTCAGTGTTAATACCTCCGTGTTAATACCTCCGTGTTAATACCTCCGTGTTAATATCTCAGTGTTAATACCTCAGTGTTAATACCTCAGTGTTAATATCTCCGTGTTAATACCTCCGTGTTAATACCTCAGTGTTAATACCTCAGTGTTAATACCTCCGTGTTAATACCTCCGTGTTAATACCTCAGTGTTAATACCTCCGTGTTAATACCTCAGTGTTAATACCTCCGTGTTAATACCTCCGTGTTAATACCTCCGTGTTAATATCTCAGTGTTAATACCTCAGTGTTAATACCTCAGTGTTAATATCTCCGTGTTAATACCTCCGTGTTAATACCTCAGTGTTAATACCTCCGTGTTAATACCTCCGTGTTAATACCTCCGTGTTAATACCTCTGTGTTAATATCCCGCACTCACCCTCATCCTCCGGGTTCTGCAGCTGCTGGCTTCCTGTGAGAGATGATTGGCTGAGGATGACATCAGACATGCGGGCGGAGCTAAGTGCCTTTCCAGCCAATAGGCTCATGCCAGACATGGGCTCCACCTGGTCCTGTGGAGAGGAGAAGAGAGGAGCGACTGGGGAGTGAGACTGAAAGACAGACAGGCAGAGAGAAAGAGAAACAGACAGCCTGGTTACTCACATAGGCATCGTCGCAGTTCTGGATGGTGTGGTGCCTCTGCAGAGACCCGCGGGTCCTGTAAAGCTCGCTGGCGGCAGGGCGGGGCGAGTAGCTCACTCCATTGTGATCAGGCATCTCCATGGCCTGCACAGGGGTCCTCCTGTCCATGCGCTCTCCTGACACTGATTCTTCAAAGAGAGAAGCAGACAGGAGAGGAGCGGTGAGGTGAGAGATGAGTTTAACAGAGTTTGCATTGGAGTCTCTACCAACAATGTATTGCAAACCTCCAGCCTCTACTATGAGATCTGGTGACATCTGTTTTGATACTGGCTTCATTTTGAGGCTACGAACTTAAACATGGTAAAAGCACAGCGGCTTGTTGGTTTACTGACGTTTCTTTGTAAATAATAAAACTGCTCACAATAAAAACCTTATCTCAAGCATGTGTGTGACACTGTTCATGAGATAAGCTTCAGGTATTTGCAAAACAGCATTCACAGATAATGAAGCAACAATCCAAGCCAACCAAGCAGGCTGTAGCCAGACGCAAAGCTCACTGTCCCTTCAGACAGGAAGCGAGGGTGGGGAGGGGTGAACACAAAAAGAAACGCCAACAGATTGCCCGGCAAACACGACTCAAGATTCCCACAAAACATCTTTCTACAATATAAAGTGAATGGAGGCAACCCCAGAACAGAACAGGTTAGAGCAGCCAACCGGGTGTTTGATAGAAAAAACTATCAATTACAAAGGACTGATTCCTAGTGCATGTGACGCACAAACTAGTGGAGTTCAGGGGCCGCGCTTCATGGGAGGAGAGAGGAGGTAGAAGACGCAGGAAACGCAAGCTGAGCCCCTGGACTCCTCCTTACCTCTGTTGCTGGAGCTGCCCCGCACGAAGCCCTGCCGATTCGGGGCCCCGTACTGCTGCGCGGGGTTCAGGGGGGCCCCCAGTAGTGTGTCCGAGTCCCCACTCAGCAGCAGTGCGCTGTCCTGGCACCCCGCTTTGGTCAGTGCTCTGTCCGGGTAGCCCTGGGGCTGGGGGCTCTCCTCCTCCTCCATGCTCTCCGAGTGCTGAAGGGAGGAGGGGTGAGAGGGGGGGCCGGCCGAGGAGAAGGCTGCGTGGGGAGGGGGGCAGTCCTGGGACTGGATC
This sequence comes from Acipenser ruthenus, assembly GCF_902713425.1. Classification (NCBI taxonomy): domain Eukaryota; kingdom Metazoa; phylum Chordata; class Actinopteri; order Acipenseriformes; family Acipenseridae; genus Acipenser; species Acipenser ruthenus. The sequence goes on along the minus strand of NC_081227.1, from coordinate 7,546,219 downwards.
TGCAGCAGGTGGTGGGAGTGGGGGTTAGGGTGGTGGAAGGGGGAGGCTGCCGAGGAGGGGTCCTGGCACTGCTGGAAGCCCCCCACTGACCCCCTACCTGCCACCCCGTCCCCCTGGCTCATGTGCCTGAGCAGCAGCATGTCATTGTAGTCCCGCTGCTGCTGTGGGGCTCTGCCTCCCTGCCTCTTCAGCAGCTGTGCCAGGTCTGCAGCGGGCAGTCGCAGGTCCCCTTGCCCAGTGAGGGAGTGCCGGGGAGACAGCAGCCCCTGCAGAGTGTGTGTGATGTGCTGCTGGGGCCGGTACTCAGGAGGGTTGGGAGAGAGCAGAGCCTGCTGTAGTGCGGAGGCTGCCACATAGACCCCCTGCCCCTGCTGCTGCTGCTGCTGCTGCTGCTGGAAGCTCTGGAAGGGGTCCAGGGTGGGCATCTTCAGCGAGGGGGCCTGCAGGAACGGCCCAGTGCCCTGGCTGTAGGTCTGGGCCACCGCGCGGGCGTTCTCAGGGAACAGGTGAGGGTGCAGGTGAGTCTGGTCATAGCCCGTCGACGAGGAGAAGCGACCCAGGCTCCTGCTGTGGAAGCACAGAGGAAGAGATAATACACTGACCCATGCAGAGGTGTAATACAGAGGAGAGAGGTGATACAGAGAGGAGATACAGAGAGGAGATACAGAGAGGAGAGAGGCGATACAGAGAGGAGATACAGAGAGGAGATACAGAGAGGAGATACAGAGAGGAGAGAGGCAATACAGAGAGGAGAGAGGGGATACAGAGAGGAGATACAGAGAGGAGATACAGAGAGGAGATACAGAGAGGAGATACAGAGAGGAGATACAGAGAGGAGAGAGGAGATACAGAGAGGAGATACAGAGAGGAGATACAGAGAGGAGAGAGGAGATACAGAGAGGAGAGAGGAGATACAGAGAGGAGATACAGAGAGGAGAGAGGGGATACAGAGAGGAGAGAGGTGATACAGAGAGGAGAGAGGAGATACAGAGAGGAGATACAGAGAGGAGAGAGGAGATACAGAGAGGAGATACAGAGAGGAGATACAGAGAGGAGAGAGGAGATACAGAGAGGAGAGAGGAGATACAGAGAGGAGATACAGAGAGGAGATACAGAGAGGAGAGAGGGGATACAGAGAGGAGAGAGGTGATACAGAGAGGAGAGAGGAGATACAGAGAGGAGATACAGAGAGGAGAGAGGAGATACAGAGAGGAGATACAGAGAGGAGATACAGAGAGGAGATACAGAGAGGAGAGAGGAGATACAGAGAGGAGAGAGGGGATACAGAGAGGAGATACAGAGAGGAGAGAGGAGATACAGAGAGGAGAGAGGAGATACAGAGAGGAGAGAGGAGATACAGAGAGGAGATACAGAGAGGAGATACAGAGAGGAGAGAGGAGATACAGAGAGGAGATACAGAGAGGAGAGAGGGGATACAGAGAGGAGAGAGGTGATACAGAGAGGAGAGAGGAGATACAGAGAGGAGATACAGAGAGGAGAGAGGAGATACAGAGAGGAGATACAGAGAGGAGATACAGAGAGGAGAGAGGAGATACAGAGAGGAGAGAGGAGATACAGAGAGGAGATACAGAGAGGAGATACAGAGAGGAGAGAGGGGATACAGAGAGGAGAGAGGTGATACAGAGAGGAGAGAGGAGATACAGAGAGGAGAGAGGAGATACAGAGAGGAGAGAGGGGATACAGAGAGGAGAGAGGCGATACAGAGAGGAGATACAGAGAGGAGATACAGAGAGGAGAGAGGGGATACAGAGAGGAGATACAGAGAGGAGATACAGAGAGGAGATACAGAGAGGAGATACAGAGAGGAGAGAGGCAATACAGAGAGGAGAGAGGGGATACAGAGAGGAGATACAGAGAGGAGATACAGAGAGGAGATACAGAGAGGAGAGAGGAGATACAGAGAGGAGATACAGAGAGGAGATACAGAGAGGAGAGAGGAGATACAGAGAGGAGAGAGGAGATACAGAGAGGAGATACAGAGAGGAGATACAGAGAGGAGAGAGGGGATACAGAGAGGAGAGAGGTGATACAGAGAGGAGAGAGGAGATACAGAGAGGAGATACAGAGAGGAGAGAGGAGATACAGAGAGGAGAGAGGGGATACAGAGAGGAGAGAGGTGATACAGAGAGGAGAGAGGAGATACAGAGAGGAGAGAGGGGATACAGAGAGGAGAGAGGCGATACAGAGAGGAGATACAGAGAGGAGATACAGAGAGGAGATACAGAGAGGAGAGAGGGGATACAGAGAGGAGAGAGGTGATACAGAGAGGAGAGAGGAGATACAGAGAGGAGAGAGGGGATACAGAGAGGAGAGAGGCGATACAGAGAGGAGATACAGAGAGGAGATACAGAGAGGAGAGAGGGGATACAGAGAGGAGAGAGGAGATACATAGAGGAGAGAGGGGATACAGAGAGGAGAGAGGCGATACAGAGAGGAGATACAGAGAGGAGATACAGAGAGGAGATACAGAGAGGAGAGAGGTGATACAGAGAGGAGAGAGGAGATACAGAGAGGAGAGAGGAGATACAGAGAGGAGAGAGGAGATACAGAGAGGAGAGAGGCGATACAGAGAGGAGATACAGAGAGGAGATACAGAGAGGAGATACAGAGAGGAGAGAGGGGATACAGAGAGGAGAGAGGTGATACAGAGAGGAGAGAGGTGATACAGAGAGGAGAGAGGGGATACAGAGAGCAGATACAGAGAGGAGATACAGAGAGGAGATACAGAGAGGAGAGAGGGGATACAGAGAGGAGAGAGGTGATACAGAGAGGAGAGAGGTGATAAAGAGAGGAGAGAGGGGATACAGAGAGGAGAGAGGCGATACAGAGAGGAGAGAGGGGATACAGAGAGCAGATACAGAGAGGAGATACAGAGAGGAGAGAGGGGATACAGAGAGGAGAGAGGTGATACAGAGAGGAGAGAGGTGATAAAGAGAGGAGAGAGGGGATACAGAGAGGAGAGAGGGGATACAGAGAGGAGAGAGGTGATACAGAGAGGAGAGAGGTGATACAGAGAGGAGAGAGGAGATAGAGAGGATATACAGAGAGAAGGGAGGTGATAGAGAGGAGGGAGTGATACAGAGAGGAGGGTGATACAGAGAGAGACGGGGGGTACCTGTGTGCCTCGGCGCTGTCTGCGCTCAGCTGCTTGCCCAGCACACGGTGCCCGCTGACTGCCAGTGAAGCCATGAGGCTCTGCTGCCTTTGCTGCTGCTGCTGAATGTGGAGGTGTGGGGGTCCCTCACAGGGCACCCCTGCCTCCTGAACCTGGATAGTCACCTGCTGCGGGGGAGGGGCCGGCGCCATGGAAACACCACGGGGCATGTTTGAAGGGGGAGGAGCCATGCCCACACGCGGCAGGCCAGGGGGAGGGGGGGTGTTACTGGACTGCTGGAACAAAGCAGCGCTGTGTGATGGCATGCCTTGGTACTGGGAGGGAGAACCGGCTCCTGAAAGAGGTGAGAAAAGAACACACGCATCAACTATCTGATCAATGAGCATACAGCTAACCCTGCTCACTGTGACTGGACTATACAGCTAACCCTGCACACTGTGACTGGACTATACAGCTAACCCTGCTCACTGTGACTGGACTATACAGCTAACCCTGCTCACTGTGACTGGACTATACAGCTAACCCTGCTCACTGTGACTGCTGGACTATACAGCTAACCCTGCTCACTGTGACTGCTGGACTATACAGCTAACCCTGCTCACTGTGACTGGACTATACAGCTAACCCTGCTCACTGTGACTGCTGGACTATACAGCTAACCCTGCTCACTGTGACTGCTGGACTATACAGCTAACCCTGCTCACTGTGACTGGACTATACAGCTAACCCTGCTCACTGTGACTGGACTATACAGCTAACCCTGCTCACTGTGACTGGACTATACAGCTAACCCTGCTCACTGTGACTGGACTATACAGCTAACCCTGCTCACTGTGACTGGACTATACAGCTAACCCTGCTCACTGTGACTGGACTATACAGCTAACCCTGCTCACTGTGACTGGACTATACAGCTAACCCTGCTCACTGTGACTGGACTATACAGCTAACCCTGCTCACTGTGACTGCTGGACTATACAGCTAACCCTGCTCACTGTGACTGGACTATACAGCTAACCCTGCTCACTGTGACTGCTGGACTATACAGCTAACCCTGCTCACTGTGACTGGACTATACAGCTAACCCTGCTCACTGTGACATCTGGACTATACAGCTAACCCTGCTCACTGTGACATCTGGACTATACAGCTAACCCTGCTCACTGTGACTGCTGGACTATACAGCTAACCCTGCTCACTGTGACTGCTGGACTATACAGCTAACCCTGCTCACTGTGACTGCTGGACTATACAGCTAACCCTGCTCACTGTGACTGGACTATACAGCTAACCCTGCTCACTGTGACTGCTGGACTATACAGCTAACCCTGCTCACTGTGACTGGACTATACAGCTAACCCTGCTCACTGTGACATCTGGACTATACAGCTAACCCTGCTCACTGTGACATCTGGACTATACAGCTAACCCTGCTCACTGTGACTGCTGGACTATACAGCTAACCCTGCTCACTGTGACTGCTGGACTATACAGCTAACCCTGCTCACTGTGACTGCTGGACTATACAGCTAACCCTGCTCACTGTGACTGGACTATACAGCTAACCCTGCTCACTGTGACTGGACTATACAGCTAACCCTGCCTCCCTCGCTTGTGAGAGGGTCTTCACAAGGTCACATACCGTGGCTCTGCAGCAGGCCTGTGCTTCCAGGGGGGGGGCTCTGGTTGGGCTGCCTGAAGAGGTGGTTGCTGGGGTGGGTGGGGGGCGGGCTGGAGGGCTTGATCCGCAGCCTGCGAGACGAAAGGAGACAAGGAAACAAACACACAGTCAGATACACAGCAGGGGAGCCAAACCAGCTTAGATCCAATTAAAACAAAAATCAGGAGAACGTTTCACGGTGTGATTCTCTACATGCAGTGGACACTGACCTCTGCAGCTGGTGTGTCAGCAGGCTGGGCTGGTTCTCTCCGTGTTGTCCCATGGACATAGCCTGCAGAGGAGGGGAGGGCTGAGTGGAGCGAATGCATTCCTGCAGCAGCAGAGAAACACAGTAAAACACAAGGACGTGATCAACACATCTCAGACAGTACTTCACACAGTCGAGGGCAAGCACCTGCATTTGCTGGTGTAGGATCTGGTGATGTTGCTCTTGCTGGTACAGTATGTGCTGATGCTGGGTGTGCTCCAGGAGCCGCTCATCCAGGGATGCAGCATACATCTTCCGGAGCTGCTCACACTCCTGAAACACAGAGACACAGAGAGAGGGGCTCACACTCCTGAAACACAGAGAGAGGGGCTCACACTCCTGAAACACAGAGAGAGGGGCTCACACTCCTGAGACACAGAGAGAGGGGCTCACACTCCTGAAACACAGAGAGAGGGGCTCACACTCCTGAAACACAGAGAGAGGGGCTCACACTCCTGAGACACAGAGAGAGGGGCTCACACTCCTGAAACACAGAGAGAGGGGCTCACACTCCTGAAACACAGAGAGAGGGGCTCACACTCCTGAAACACAGAGAGAGGGGCTCACACTCCTGAGACACAGAGAGAGGGGCTCACACTCCTGAAACACAGAGAGAGGGGCTCACACTCCTGAAACACAGAGAGAGGGGCTCACACTCCTGAAACACAGAGAGAGGGGCTCACACTCCTGAAACACAGAGAGAGGGGCTCACACTCCTGAAACACAGAGAGAGGGGCTCACACTCCTGAAACACAGAGAGAGGGGCTCACACTCCTGAAACACAGAGAGAGGGGCTCACACTGCTGAAACACAGAGAGAGGGGCTCACACTCCTGAAACACAGAGAGAGGGGCTCACACTCCTGAAACACAGAGAGAGGGGCTCACACTCCTGAAACACAGAGAGAGGGGCTCACACTCCTGAAACACAGAGAGAGGGGCTCACACTCCTGAAACACAGAGAGAGGGGCTCACACTCCTGAAACACAGAGAGAGGGGCTCACACTCCTGAAACACAGAGAGAGGGGCTCACACTCCTGAGACACAGAGAGAGGGGCTCACACTCCTGAGACACAGCGAGAGGGGCTCACACTCCTGAGACACAGCAAGAGGGGCTCACACTCCTGAGACACAGCGAGAGGGGCTCACACTCCTGAAACACAGAGAGAGGGGCTCACACTCCTGAAACACAGAGAGAGGGGCTCACACTCCTGAAACACAGAGAGAGGGGCTCACACTCCTGAAACACAGAGAGAGGGGCTCACACTCCTGAAACACAGAGAGAGGGGCTCACACTCCTGAAACACAGAGAGAGGGGCTCACACTCCTGAAACACAGAGAGAGGGGCTCACACTCCTGAAACACAGAGAGAGGGGCTCACACTCCTGAAACACAGAGAGAGGGGCTCACACTCCTGAAACACAGAGAGAGGGGCTCACACTCCTGAAACACAGAGAGAGGGGCTCACACTCCTGAAACACAGAGAGAGGGGCTCACACTCCTGAGACACAGAGAGAGGGGCTCACACTCCTGATAGACAGTGAGAGAGATCCAGTGAGACACACAGAGAGGCGTTGACACTCTCAGTTCCCCCCTTACCTGCTGGAGCTGCTTGATGCTGTGGTTCGTTGCCATCCTCTCCAGATGGGCCTTGAAGGCCTGGATAGAGGCGGCCCCATCGGAGAAGCGCCTGACTGGGGAGAAGCGTTCAGTGGGCAGGTGCAGAGTGTTGCAGTCCTTGTAGACTGACCTGGGGGTGGGAGGCACAGTTAGCACTGGAGAGACACTGTGTACTCACCTACAGTAATACCCCTTAACGTGCACCAACAAACAGACTTGCAGGTGTCACGGCTTCCAAACAGCTCCCTCGACAGAACAGGTTTCTCCCCCTCCGTTTTCTACTGCGCTTAAAACACACCTGAATGCCCTACCTTTATACTGTGTCCTAAATCTTAATGTGCACCTTGCAGAGCAGCAGCTTTCTGTGTGTGTGTGTGTCAGTGTGTGTGTGTGTGTGTGTGCGCGTCAGTGTGTGTGTGCGTGTGTCAGTGTGTGTGTGTGTCAGTGTGTGCGTGTGTCAGAGTGTGTGTGTGCGTGTGTGTCAGTGTGTGTGTGTGTCAGTGTGTGCGTGTGCGTGTGTCAGAGTGTGTGTGTCAGTGTGTGTGTGTGCGTGTGTGTCAGTGTGTGTGTGTGTTTCAATCCATTAAAACATTATTCCATTTATCACACTAGGAGTTGTATGCAAGGTGTTCATTAATTTAAAAAGGTATCAATTAACATGGCCTCTAGAGAACATGCTGACTCAGAATCTCACCAGACTCTGGACTGAGACTTGATGACCATAAAGCTGCAATCGCAATAGATGACCTCAGCCGTGCAATACAATACAACACAATGCACATCAGCAGGTGTCTCTATCAGCAATAAGCTTATCAGCCAGCACAGCACAGCTTTCCCAGCCTGGAAACAGCTTGCTCAGTATTGCACTCGCACGCCAGGGTGAAAGCCCAGTCAATGCTGGCGCTGTCTCAAGCTATACGCAGTGTAAAAGCATTAGACATGCATGGTGTTCAATCAATCGACACTGATGAAGGCATTTGGCTTCAATGTTTCTTAATGATTTTGCCTCAGCTATGGAACACAGTAAATAGCCTGTCATGTTAGAAGTGAGACTGTTTACTGTGCTTCTGTCCGGCTTCAAATGATCCAAGGGTGAAGCCCTCTGAAGCCTGGCTGCAGTGTTAGTGTGTGCGTGTCACAGCATGATCGTGTGTGTGTGTGTCAGTGTGAGTGGGTCACAGCATGATCGTATGTGTGTGTGTGTCAGTGTGAGTGGGTCACAGCATGATCGTGTGTGTGTGTGTCAGTGTGAGTGGGTCACAGCATGATCGTGTGTGTGTGTGTGTGTGTCAGTGTGAGTGGGTCACAGCATGATCGTGTGTGTGTGTGTCAGTGTGAGTGGGTCACAGCATGATCGTATGTGTGTGTGTGTCAGTGTGAGTGGGTCACAGCATGATCGTGTGTGTGTGTGTCAGTGTGAGTGGGTCACAGCATGATCGTGTGTGTGTGTGTCAGTGTGAGTGGGTCACAGCGTAATCGAGTGTGTGTGTGTCAGTGTGAGTGGGTCACAGCATAATCGTGTGTGTGTGTGTCAGTGTGAGTGGGTCACAGTGTGATCGAGTGTGTGTGTGTCAGTGTGAGTCGGTCACAGCATGATCGTATGTGTGTGTGTCAGTGTGAGTGGGTCACAGCATAATCGTGTGTGTGTGTGTCAGTGTGTGTGTGTCAGTGTGAGTGGGTGACAGCATGATCGTGTGTGTGTGTGTCAGTGTGAGTCGGTCACAGCATGATTGTGTGTGTGTGTGTCAGTGTGAGTGTGTCAGTGTGAGTGGGTGACAGTGTGTCAGTGTAACTGGTCATGTTGCTCTGAGGCAAGTTGCCTGGGCTCTCAGGTCTGTATGAGAGAGACCATGCGACAGTGTGTGTGTGTGTGCCTCAGCTCTGTGTGTGAGACAGTGCATGTGTGTGTGTGTGAGTGACAGTGCATGTCAGTGTGTGTGTGTGTGACACTGCGTCAGTCTCACCGGCCGTGCTGCTCGGGTGCAAGTAGGTGTTGAGCCCACACTCTCTGGCGTGATGCCTGGGTCCCCAGCTGTCTCTGGATGTCTGGGGGGATCTCAGCAGTGGGATTGGTCATAGCCAGCGTGTGTCGCTTTGATCGGTTCGCCAGGTACCTGAGAGAGAGGGAGAGGGAGAGAGGGAGAGAAAAAGCAATCAGGAAACACCGTGCTGTGTATATGCTGTTTGTTACCACTGAACACTACACTGCAAGGGCCCACATTTTTAAGTATTCCTATTTATGAAGACACGAGCTGATTTTTTTCATTCTTGTTTAGTTTTCCCTTATAATTGCGTTGCCACAAGTGAGTCTGAAAACCTTGATGAGGTTATTTTTTAGTTTTATCGTCAGCCTGTTTGTACGTCACATAATCCTTATTTTCATGAAGCTGGCAGTTTAAAACGAGGGAGTTGGGTAAATGAATAAAGGGTGATCGCAGGTCAGGGATGGGCAGAGGGAGCCAGCTACCACCCACAGTGTTCTTCACACAGAAAACACAAAGTCCTCAGAAAATAAATATTTGCAAAGTTTGTGCACATTCTAGATGAAGAGTGAATGCACCCGGCCATCCAGAATCCCCTGCTTTGAACGCAGCCTGGCTGCGTGCCGTTGTTGAGCAAACAAGAAATAATAAGGAGCCATAAACAAAGTTCAAAACTGCTGCCACGATGCTATCGGTCAAAGAAGAAAGCTGCCTGGGCACAGTTCCAGGAAACAGCTCCCCTCAGTGGCTGAGAGCAGTAGGGCAGTCAACCAGCTACACTGCAGAGCTCTGAACCTGTGCAGAGGCAGCACTCTTGAACAAGCAGGGAAGTGTTTTAGTGAGCTGTAGTGAAGCTCTCTCCCTCTCTCCTCCCTCCTTCCCTCCCTCACCTCTGCACAGCCTCCTGGTCCGGCTCTCCATCTGATCCTTCCTCATCCACGGGGGTGACAGCTTGGATTGGATGCTGCAGAGACACCAGACCCAACATTAACACACATGTTCTATCCCTCCTGCCCCTTCAGTAACGCACCCCCTCACCCTCCCTCTCGTGATGCAGGGACCCTCATGAGCAGCCCCTCGTAGAGACACACTCACCGGGCTGGACACCAGTGGAGACTGCCCTCTGGGTTTCTTCAGCAGCTGCTGGGCATGGAGCTGGATGTTGGCTCCTCCGTCAGAGGCCCTGCGGCCGAGAGGGCCCATCCCATTGAGGAGCTGCAGAGTGGGGGGCTGCAGGAGAGACTGCTCCTGTGAGGGGGAGACAGAGAGAGAGGAGGGGTTAGATACACAGTGACACAGAACCACCACCACCCCCCCCCCCCCCCCCACACACACACACACACAACTCAGATCACCTTGCACTCCATATGTTTTGAGACTTCCACACACACACACACACAGACAGACAGACACACAGACGGAGACCAGAACACACACACACACACACACACACACAAACAGAGACCCGAACACACACACACACACAAACAGAGACCCGAACACACACAGACAGAGACCCGAACACACACACACACACACACACACACACACACACAGACAGACACACAGACAGAGACCTGAACACACAGACAGAGACCCGAACACGCACACAGAGACAGACAGAGACCTGAACACACAGACACACACACAGACACATACACAGAGACAGAGACCCACACACACACAGAGACCCGAACACAGACAGACAGACACACACACAGAGACCCGAACACAGACAGACACAAAGAGACCCGAACACACACAGACATAGACAGAGACCCGAACACACAGAGACCCGAACACACAGACAGAGACCCGAACACACAGACAGACACACACACAGACAGAGACCCGAACACACAGACAGAGACCCGAACACACACACACACAGACAGAGACCCGAACACACACAGACAGAGACCCGAACACACACAGACACACACACAGACAGAGACCCGAACACACACAGACAGACACACAGACAGAGACCCGAACACACACAGACAGACACACAGAGACCCGAACACACACAGACAGACACACAGACAGAGACCCGAACACACAGACAGACACACAGACAGAGACCCGAACACACACAGACAGACACACAGACAGAGACCCGAACACACACAGACAGACACACAGAGACCCGAACACACAGACAGAGACCCGAACACACACAGACACACACACAGACAGAGACCAACACAGACAGAGACCCGAACACACACAGACACACACACAGACAGAGACCCGAACACACACAGACACACACACAGACAGAGACCCGAACACACAGACACACACACAGACAGAGACCCGAACACACAGACAGAGACCCGAACACACACAGACACACACACAGACAGAGACCCGAACACACAGACAGACACACAGAGACCCGAACACACACAGACACACACACAGACAGAGACCTGAACACACACAGACACACACACAGACAGACACACAGACAGAGACCCGAACACACACAGACAGACACACAGACAGAGACCCGAACACACAGACAGACACACAGACAGAGACCCGAACACACACAGACACACAAACAGAGACCCGAAGACAGAGACCCGAACACACAGACAGACACACAGAGACCCGAACACACACAGACACACACACAGACAGAGACCCGAACACACACAGACACACACAGACAGAGACCCGAACACACACAGACAGACACACAGACAGAGACCCGAACACACACAGACACACACACAGACAGAGACCCCAACACACACAGACAGACACACAGACAGAGACCCGAACACACAGACAGACAGAGACCCGAACACACACAGACACACACAGACAGAGGCCCGAACACACACAGACAGACACACAGACAGAGACCCGAACACACACAGACAGACAGAGACCCGAACACACACAGACAGAGACCCGAACACACACAGACACACACACAGACACACACACAGACACACAGACACACACACACACACACACACACACACAGCTGCAGTGTTCAGCTTACCTTGTACTCCAGCTGGGCAGCATGCTGCATGTTTTGCATGGGCATCAGGTTCTGCATGAAATTCACATTGGGGGCCAGAGGCATGAACGGGGCCTGGGGGGCCAAGCGGGGGAAGCCTGGGACCAGCTTCTGGAGCTCCTCGGCCATCTCCGTTCTGAGACCAAACAATGAACCATTAACACCCAGCCACACACACACAGCCTCTTACTGGTAACACTGCTGCTGTGCTAGGACTATGGGAGTCACACATTCTAATACTAATAATATTAATAAAGCTGCTACACCACATCACAGTGGGGTTAAACTGCACAGCCAATCGCAACACAGCCCCACTCAGCAGGCGCTTGGTGGTCTTCTTGTCCTCAGTCTTACCTGGACGATGCTACCCTGTTTATAACGTCTCAACCCATTCAAGCTCCCTGTTGGAGGAATCGATTCATTTGTGTTCTGATTCAAACCAATCCATTGCAAAAGGACTGATTCCTGGCGCATGTTAAGCAGTAAGTAATTATCAGCTGAATTCAGTGTTTTTATCCCAGGTTCTCATCCATGTGCTCTGCATGTGAGCTGTGCCCACGCAGGGCAGACAGACACTCACCGCGGGTCTGCCACGCCCACAGTGTGCCGGCGCATGGACAGGTACCGCGCCATGGCCTCCGGAGACGGCTCCTCCCCATCGTCACTGTCCAGAGTCATCGTGCCGTCCGTCTGGAGAGAGAGGGGACACAAATACATACAGTACGTCAAGAAACGTGTGTGCAGAGTGTTCTCACATTCACAAAGGTAGCGTATTTACAACCTGGGATATCTGAAGCACAGACGAGGCTCAAGTTAAACTAGTATTTCTAGTGATCAGATACATTTAGTGTAGCTCCTACAGTGGGCAGGGTCAGTGTTTCTTCAGGACTCAGACAGCGCAGCCCTTTGGGGACTCACACAGACCACTGCAGTAAATCGCTCAGGGACTCAGCGGGCTGCAAGTGAAGTCTGGGCTGCTCTGAGAGCCTCAGCTTCTTAACAGTCTCTGTCACATCCTCATAGGGCCAGAGGCTCAAATCCCAGTGTTCACCCTGGTGAGTGAAACACTGTGACCACAGCACTGTGCAGAGGATAGGAATATTGACTAAGGGCTTCGGAAGAGGTTTCATAGTGTGTGGGTACCAGGGACGCTTAACATACTGCAGAGCACTGACCTCCACAATCTGATTGTCTGGATTGATGAGCTGCACCTGGGGGACAGTGATGCTGACGGGGTTCCCAGGCTGCTCGGCCTGCCAGGGACAGAGGAGAGACATGAGAATGATACGGACTGACACACTGCCATCAGCAACACCAACACACACACTGCCATCAGCAACACCAACACACACACTGCCATCAGCAACACTAACACACACACACTGCCATCAGCAACACCAACACACACACACACTGCCATCAGCAACACCAACACACACACACTGCCATCAGCAACACCAACACACACACTGCCATCAGCAACACTACACACACACACTGCCATCAGCAACACCAACACACACACACTGCCATCAGCAACACTAACACACACACACTGCCATCAGCAACACCAACACACACACACTGCCATCAGCAACACCAACACACACACTGCTATCAGCAACACCAACACACACACTGCCATCAGCAACACTAACACACACACTGCCATCAGCAACACCAACACACACACACACTGCCATCAGCAACACCAACACACACACACTGCCATCAGCAACACTAACACACACACTGCCATCAGCAACACTAACACACACACACTGCCATCAGCAACACCAACACACACACACACTGCCATCAGCAACACCAACACACACACTGCCATCAGCAACACCAACACACACACTGCCATCAGTAACACTAACACACACACACTGCCATCAGCAACACCAACACACACACTGCCATCAGCAACACCAACACACACACTGCCATCAGCAACACTAACACACACACACTGCCATCAGCAACACCAACACACACACACACTGCCATCAGCAACACCAACACACACACACACTGCCATCAGCAACACCAACACACACACACACTGCCATCAGCAACACCAACACACACACACTGCCATCAGCAACACCAACACACACACACTGCCATCAGCAACACTAACACACACTGCCATCAGCAACACCAACACACACACACTGCCATCAGCAACACCAACACACACACACTGCCATCAGCAACACCAACACACACACTGCCATCAGCAACACTAACACACACACCCTGCCATCAGCAACACCAACACACACACTGCCATCAGCAACACTAACACACACACAGCCATCAGCAACACCAACACACACACACTGCCATCAGCAACACCAACACACACACTGCCATCAGCAACACTAACACACACACACTGCCATCAGCAACACCAACACACACACACTGCCATCAGCAACACCAACACACACACACTGCCATCAGCAACACCAACACACACACTGCCATCAGCAACACTAACACACACACACTGCCATCAGCAACACCAACACACACACTGCCATCAGCAACACCAACACACACACACTGCCATCAGCAACACCAACACACACACACACTGCCATCAGCAACACCAACACACACACTGCCATCAGCAACACCAACACACACACTGCCATCAGCAACACCAACACACACACACTGCCATCAGCAACACCAACACACACACTGCCATCAGCAACACCAACACACACACTGCCATCAGCAACACCAACACACACACACACTGCCATCAGCAACACCAACACACACACTGCCATCAGCAACACCAACACACACACTGCCATCAGCAACACTAACACACACACACTGCCATCAGCAACACCAACACACACACTGCCATCAGCAACACTAACACACACACACTGCCATCAGCAACACCAACACACACACTGCCATCAGCAACACCAACACACACACTGCCATCAGCAACACTAACACACACACACTGCCATCAGCAACACCAACACACACACTGCCATCAGCAACACCAACACACACACTGCCATCAGCAACACCAACACACACACACTGCCATCAGCAACACCAACACACACACTGCCATCAGCAACACCAACACACACACTGCCATCAGCAACACCAACACACACACTGCCATCAGCAACACTAACACACACACACTGCCATCAGCAACACAGTGTTTGTGTTTTCAAGCACAGTGCAGTATGTGTGTGTGCATGTGGGAGTGGGAGTGTTTTCTCTGAGCTTCAATAGAGAAATCCCCTGTAGGCTCAGTTACCTGCATGCTGGCTGCTGGGTAGCCCATGGTTCGAGACAGGCTGGGAGGAGAGATGTGCAGGGTCTTGTGTCTCTTCAGCCGGTCACACAGCAAACTGTAGATGGCGCTATAGTGATCGTAGGCGTCTGTCCTCAGAGACTGCAGAGGGGAGATACAGTTAAGAGAGTCGATGTTACATGGCTGGCACACAAACCTATTCAACTAAAACAACATGTCTATGACGTTGCTAGTCTTTAAGACTCCTTCTAGTGGCGGTACCTGTAGTGTGCGCTCCCTGTCCAGTCCCATCTCTACCATGGCCAGCAGCACCTGGTCATTGATGGGCTCAGCCTGCCTCTCTGTCTTCAACTGCTGGCACTCTGCGATGAGCTAGAGAGGGAGAGGAGATAGAGGGTCAGTGAACTCTCTGCACTCTGCAATCAGGTGCAGTGTGGGGGGGGGGGGCGGGGGGGTGCAGGACTCACCCTGTCGAATTCGGGGTCAGGGTCTCCCAGCTTCACCCACTTGTGGCGGCAGATCTGCTCCATTGTGAGACGCTTGCTAGGGTCCAGAACCAACATGTGCCTGATCAGGTACTCGCACTCTGTGGGAAAGACATGCAGTGAATACCGAGGGGCAGGCAGACACACAGGGAGCCAGCTTGCATCACTGTACTGGTTGTGAAAAAGCTGACTCCACCTGCAGTACCTTTCACACCCACAGGAGGGCAATCTGAGACCGGTGGAGCCCCACGAGCAGAGCAGCTGAGTTCAGTGCAGCATTTCTGAAACTGCAGCCTGCAGACCTGGCCCTGCAGTGGGGAGGCTGTGATTCTGTTCAGCCAGGACCCAATGGGTTGGAAGCAAACAGCCAGTTCAAATCTGCAGCGAAAGTCACCTTCCTTGTGTCTCAGTGAGCTTTGACCTGATATACAAACAATACTCGCTACAACCCTGATTATCCAAAACAGAACGTGGGTGAGCAGAGCCTGGGCTACCAGCAGTGCGATTCAACTCCGATGAAGAACACCACCTCTAAACAATGCACCCGGGGCACTGAGACCTCTCTTACTAGGCAGAGAAACTGAAAAACAAAACTGTGCACTCGACATGTGTGCATGCAGATTGAAGAAAAAGAGACCAAACCTTAACACTGGAAAGGCAGGAAGAGTCACACCAGTTTCCTGATAACTGCAGTTTTCACACTTCCCATAGCTCGGGGGATTTTGCTGACACAGAAAAGCTGTCTTAGTTGTATTTTGTTGTTAACCAGCAGTGAATGTTACCTGGAAACACATGAATCATCTTGTCTTTCAGAGGGCGGGGGATTACACAGGCAGGATTTCATACCCACGCTTCCAATAACAGAACAGGCACCCAAAACCCATGCAGCTCCGCTGAGCGAGGCGGTAGTTACAGGCTGCTCATTCGCGGTGAGCCCTGTCCTGCGGACACGGGGAGAGGCACAGAGCAATGCTAGAATGATCTGTGCAGGGACACGGGGAGAGGCACAGGGCTATGCTAGAATGATCTGTGCAGGGACACGGGGAGAGGCACAGGGCAATGCTAGAATGATCTGTGCAGGGACACGGGGAGAGGCACAGGGCTATGCTAGAATGATCTGTGCAGGGACACGGGGAGAGGCACCGGGCAATGCTAGAATGATCTGTGCAGGGACACGGGGAGAGGCACAGGGTAATGCTAGAATGATCTGTGCAGGGACACGGGGAGAGGCACAGGGCAATGCTAGAATGATCTGTGCAGGGACACGGGGAGAGGCACCGGGCAATGCTAGAATGATCTGTGCAGGGACACGGGGAGAGGCACCGGGCAATGCTAGAATGATCTGTGCAGGGACACGGGGAGCGGCACAGGGCAATGCTAGAATGATCTGTGCAGGGACACGGGGAGCGGCACAGGGCAATGCTAGAATGATCTGTGCAGGGACACGGGGAGAGGCACAGGGCAATGCTAGAATGATCTGTGCAGGGACACGGGGAGAGGCACAGAGCAATGCTAGAATGATCTGTGCAGGGACACGGGGAGAGGCACAGGGCAATGCTAGAATGATCTGTGCAGGGACACGGTTACACCTTTGAAGGAGAGGCCAAGGTGATGGAAAGCAGGATCTCTCAGCAGTGCAGGGGGAGGCTCTGGTGATGTTAGGGAAGGTAGTTCAAGATTAGGACCTGGATTAGATTTGTAATAATTGCCACGCAGCCCGTTTTTTGATCTGTTCAGATTCTAATTGAAATGTGTGTCTTGGTGTTGTGAGTGCTGCAGCGTTGAAGATTGGACCCCTTCCCCTCGCTCAGGTGACTTCAATAAACACTCCAATATATATGCAAACCCAGCCGTCGCTATGGCAACCTGCACCACTCAGGAGTCGCCATAGAAACCTGTTGTTGCACCTTTCGGTTACCGTAGAGACTTGTTGCATCTTCCAGCAGCTAAGGCAATCTCCAGATGAACAGGGACCACCCAGATGATCACTGCGCTCAAAAAGCAAGGGGCTGTCCAGCAACATGCCAGCGATTCCTCACCATGCACACGACAGCAAGAAATAACTGGGGTGAAGCGGGGTAGGGGCAGGATCATGATCCACTACCAGTGCTTTCTGTATTGTTTAACAATGTGGTTTGAACTCCATGCAGAAAACATGGGAGGAAACACTGGGCCCAGTTTCAAGAGATGGTGTAATTTCTGTAAACCTTGGTGACATCACTGCTATTTCAGTCCCCCTTCATCTCGTTCGCACCTTGTTCAGAATGCAGCTGCGAGGGTTCTCACTAGAACACAGAAACAGGCTCACACAACTCCTGCGCTGGCCTCACTGCCCTGGCTTCCAGCGCCATTCTGAACTGATTTTAAAATATCTTTCTCAAGACATAAAACACTGAATGGCACCGGATTACCCAAGAGATTTTGTCCCATATGTGCATTTTAAGGTCAAATTGAAAAGGAGGAGAAAGTGCATTCAGTTATAAAGCCCCCAGATACACTGTCCTTTTCTGTTAGATGCTGCTTCAGTCAATATTAAGATTAACCACTTACCTTTACAGCCTTTTTTAACCTGACAAATATAATTTTTTGTATCTATTTTATTTGCTCATTTTTGTAATGTTGTGTTTTATTTATCGTTCTTATTCATTTCCTGTTCTCTTATGTTGTTTAGATTGTTTTAATTATTATTTCTTGCTATGATGATGATGATAATGATGTATTGCTATTCTGTAGTTTTTCCTCCATCTTCTTTCTGTTTTAAGGACATGCAAAGCGCTTTGCAGGGGTATGAAAGGCGCTATATAAAGAAGCCCTATCCATTCCAGTGATCTGGTCTGGATGCAGGTGTCCCAGTGGAAGGGTCGGGCTGCTCACCTGTGGACATGAAGAAGGGGATGCGGAACTTGCCGCTCAGCACTCGGGCACGCAGGTTCTGCAGAGTGCTGCCATCGAAGGGCAGGGCACCACACACCAGCACATAGAGCACCACTCCGAGACTCTGCATAGGAGAGAGAGAGAGAGAGGAGAGGTCAGTGTGCACACACACACACACACACACACACACACACACACACACACAACAGCACATAGAGCACCACTCCGAGACTCTGCATAGGAGAGAGAGAGAGAGAGAGAGGAGAGGTCAGTGTGCACACACACACACACACACACACACACACACACCAGCACATAGAGCACCACTCCGAGACTCTGCATAGGAGAGAGAGAGAGAGAGAGAGGAGAGGTCAGTGTGCACACACACACACACACACACACACACACACCAGCACATAGAGCACCACTCCGAGACTCTGCATAGGAGAGAGGGAGAGAGAGGAGAGGTCAGTGTGCACACACACACACACACACACACACACCAGCACATAGAGCACCACTCCGAGACTCTGCATAGGAGAGAGAGAGAGAGAGGAGAGGTCAGTGTGCACACACACACACACCAGCACATAGAGCACCACTCCGAGACTCTGCATAGGAGAGAGAGAGAGAGAGGAGAGGTCAGTGTGCACACGCACACACACACACACACACACGCACACACACACAGCACCGCTCCGAGACTCTGCATAGGAGAGAGAGAGAGAGAGGAGAGGTCAGTGTGCACACACACACACACACACACACACACACACACAGCACCACTCCGAGACTCTGCCTAGGAGAGAGAGAGAGAGAGAGAGGTCAGTGTACATACACACACACACACACACAGCACCGCTCCGAGACTCTGCCTAGGGGAGGAGAGGTCAGTGTGCACATGGCCAGGGTATCGTTTTTAGGGGCTCACTGTGTTTGGGGGCTCACACTCACCCAGATGTCCACTTTGGGCCCGTCGTACTCCTTGCCCTCAAAGAGCTCAGGGGCCGCGTAGGGGGGGCTGCCGCACCACGTCTTCAAGAGCTGGCCTCGAGAGAACAGATTACTGAACCCAAAATCTGCAGGGCAGAGTCAGGGAGAGAGAGAGAGAGAAAGAGAGAGAGAGAGAGAGAGAGAGAAAGAGACAATGTACTGGTAAGAAAAACAGAGCGACAAGGCCATTTCACAGGGCCTGACTCAGAACAGGTTACAGTGTGTGTGTGCGTGTGTCTGTGTATGTCAGTGTGTGCGCATGTCAGTGTGTGTGTGTGTGCGCATGTCAGTGTGTGTGTGTGCGCGCGTGTCAGTGTGTACCTGTGTGTATGTGCGTGTGTCAGTGTGTGTGCGCGTCAGTGTGTGCGTGTGTGTATGTGTGCGCATGTCAGTGTGTGTGCTCGTGTCAGTGTGTGTGCGCGTGTCAGTGTGTGTGTGCGCGTGTCAGTGTGTGTGTGCGCGTGTCAGTGTGTGTGCATGGAGTGGGTTCTCCTGCTAGTCTTGGGTGTGGGGAATGCTGAGCAGGCAGGTGGGCTGTGCAGCTCATGTCCCTGTGTTACTGTCCCCGTCCTCCTCCCTCACACACACACACACACACACACACACACACACACACACACACACACACACACACACACACACACCAGCCCAGCAGAGGGGTTACCCCTGGAGAGCATCTCCTATCACACACAGTCACAGAGGCAGCGCCCCCTACCTGCGATCTTCATGTTGAGGTTGTTGTCCAGCAGCAGGTTCTCTGCCTTCAGGTCGCGGTGCACGATGTTCCTGCAGTGACAGAAATGCACCGCCGCCACA
The DNA here is from genome assembly GCF_902713425.1 of Acipenser ruthenus. Classification (NCBI taxonomy): domain Eukaryota; kingdom Metazoa; phylum Chordata; class Actinopteri; order Acipenseriformes; family Acipenseridae; genus Acipenser; species Acipenser ruthenus. Next base: position 7,526,043 of record NC_081227.1, on the reverse strand, counting down.
ATCTGCTTGAACTTCCTGCGTGCTTCCTTCTCCGCCATGCGCCCGTGAGCCACCAGGTGATCTGCGGCACAGAACAGAACATGAGCCCAGCACGACGCTCTTCATGCTCTATTGAATCTGCTGGCTCTCAGGACACTGCAGGATGAAAATACCACTCCCATGGCACTGCAGTTTGAGCCATTAAGACGTCACACCTGAGCTTGTTACCTGTGCACTGCGGCTAATCAAGCTCCGATGAAGCCTGGAGGGTGAAACTGCTGTGCAGTAGGAGTCTTATTTCCAGCCCTCATACTGTATTCAATTGTGGGGATCTGCTGTGTCTAAACTAACCCTGGAATGAGGTGGCTCCCAGGGCAGTGCCCGAGAGGCTGGTCCCCAGAGGCAGACTCTCCCCCACAGGGCCAGCCCTGCCGATGCTGAATTACTGAGGGGACTCCACAGCAATAAACAAGAAACTGGGCATCATAGCTTTCAAATCAATCCCAGCACCCGCGTCATTATCACAGGACCCCTGCCCAGGTGCTGAAGGTATTTTGTTTTTCATTATGGCGCCATAGAGAATAAAATGTTCAAGAAAATGCCTTTAAGATAAGATAAAAAAAAAAAAAAAAAAAAATGACAATTCTGTGAGCATCTTTGCAATGTTTCTCTCTCTCCGTCTCTGACAGCTGGCTGTTTTTCCCTGTTTGAGTCTCTCATTGACTGAGCTACTCTGAAAACATTAGCCATGGATTCTGGTCCTCTCCGGCAGGCTGCTTATTTTGTGAAGGGAAAGTATTTCTCTCGCTCTCTGAGCACAGCCCAGGCCTGCCCTACCAATCCTCACAGCATCCTGGAAATGCCCCTTCATATTTACAAATTGGGAAACGTGGCACAGAGTGAACACACACACGCACACACGCACGCACGCACACATACACACTGGAATAGTTTACATTCCACTGAGGTCTGCCATTTCCTGGAGCTGCAGCCCCTTCCATTCATGAGAAACACATCTCAAACCTCACTGCTCCTCCGGGCTGCCATCTCCCAGTCCCACTAGCAGCTAGAGGTGCTTACTGCTGCACTGCGCCACGGTCAAAGCATGGGGATAATATTCCAGTAACATTGCACTGCTGGAGAACTGCAGCATGCTGGAAAAAGAGTGCAAGCGTCCGCAGATGTGATATGTACCAGTGTGTTTGTGTGGAACAGTGTGAGGGGACCACTGTCAGGAGAGTTTACACTGGCTGCAGTGCTCTGTAAATACAACATCTACTCAGTAAATCTGTGCATCGTCCTCTGCTACTTGAAACAGAGTCAGCAAGAATCATAGTAAAAAAACACAGTCTGATGGTGTTGCAACTTCCCTATTCCTGGAACTGTTTCTGCTTACATCCATAAAACATAAAAACAAGACACACCGCAGAATAGATCAGATCACAAACACCTGCAATGAGACTCGACTGCCAAGGGAGAAGAGGGCTGGGGGGCGGGGGAGAGAAGAGGGCTGGGGGGCAGGGGAGAGAAGAGGGCTGGGGGGCAGGGGAGAGAGAAGAGGGCTGGGGGGCAGGGGAGAGAGAAGAGGGCTGGGGGGCAGGGGAGAGAGAAGAGGGCTGGGGGGCGGGGGAGAGAGAAGAGGGCTAGGGGGCGGGGGAGAGAGAAGAGGGCTGGGGGGCGGGAGAGAGAGAAGAGGGTTGGGGGGCAGGGGAGAGAGAAGAGGCCTGGGGGGCAGGGGAGAGAGAAGAGGCCTGGGGGGCAGGGGAGAGAAGAGGCCTGGGGGGCAGGGGAGAGAGAAGAGGGCTGGGGGGCAGGGGAGAGAGAAGAGGGCTGGGGGCGGGAGAGAGAAGAGGGCTGGGGGGCAGGAGAGAGAGAAGAGGGCTGGGGGCGGGAGAGAGAGAGAAGAGGGCTGGGGGGCGGGAGAGAGAAGAGGGCTGGGGGGCAGGGGAGAGAGAAGAGGGCTGGGGGGCAGGGGAGAGAGAAGAGTGCTGGGGGCGGGAGAGAGAGAAGAGGGCTGGGGGGCAGGGGAGAGAGAAGAGGCCTGGGGGGCAGGGGAGAGAGAAGAGGGCTGGGGGGCTTGGGAGAGAGAAGAGGGCTGGGGGGCTTGGGAGAGAGAAGAGGGTTGGGGGGCTTGGGAGAGAGAAGAGGGCTGGGGGCTTGGGAGAGAGAAGAGGGCTGGGGGGCTTGGGAGAGAGAAGAGGGCTGGGGGGCAGGGGAGAGAGAAGAGGGCTGGGGGGCAGGGGAGAGAGAAGAGGGCTGGGGGGCTTGGGAGAGAGAAGAGGGCTGGGGGGCTTGGGAGAGAGAAGAGGGCTGGGGGGCTTGGGAGAGAGAAGAGGGTTGGGGGGCAGGGGAGAGAGAAGAGGGTTGGGGGGCTTGGGAGAGAGAAGAGGGCTATCTCAAAACATCAACTCAAAACATCAACCCGAGAAACAAAAACGAAGAGAGAGAGTTCATTAGCAAACAATCTGAAGCTAACACTTACCGAATATCTCCCCGCCGCTGGCGTACTCCGTCACCAGATAGATCATGCGTTCTGTCTCCATGACCTTGGGAGGAGCACAAAGAGACAGACACAACATAAAGAAACGGACCATGCATTCATCCTCGTGGACATCACCTACACTACACTGTACTGTGGGTAATCCACACTGCACCTGTGCAAGGTAAGAGATAGCTACTTAATTAAACAGGATAACAGAAAGTAAAACAGACACACTCACAGCAACACACACTTACAGAATACAGAAACACACTGACACACGCTCACAGACACACACACAGACACACACACACGCACGCTCAGACACGCACACAGACACGGCGAGCGCTCATACCTGGTAGAGCCGGATGATGTGAGGGTGTCGCAGCATCTTCATGATCTCAACCTCTCTGAAGATCTTCTTCAGGTTCTCATCATCCAGCTGCGTCTTGTCAACAATCTTAATGGCCACCTGAAATAAAGACCAGAGGTGAATCACTCGAAGACAGACAGAGACTGAGGACACTTTGATTGGAAAGTGGACAGGGTGGACATTCTACGACCAGGTGGTCCCCAAATGGGACTGAACTCAGGTTCCACTACAGCACCTCCTGTGTGGCACCTCTGAGTGCAGAGACGGCAGAGATTCACGTACAGGGAGCGCAGGGGTTAATGCTGCTGCTCCTGCTGCAGGAAGGCTAACACAGAGGGTCTGTCACTTCTCATGTCTTTCATTTAACAGAAACCCTGCAGGCCACGTATGCCAGCTCCACCCAGCAGCTGACTTTCAAAGGGAGGCATATCAAAGTGCCGGCGCGGTCTCTTTGAGGGCAGCCTGCCTCAGAGCTGAGGAACAGCCTGCTTCAGCTGGGACTCCCAGAGACAAAGACAGCCATCACAGGAAAGGGAAACACGTGGATTTGGGGGCTTGTCGTGGTTTCCCTATCCTGGTATTCATGGATCACTATCAACTATCACTCCAGGGTTTCATTGCAACCAGGTCCTACTAAAAGAATCGTCTGAAACAATGAGCATTGTGCTTGCATTACAAGGCGTGCAAAGACAGTAACACAGAACGCCTTCACGTGAAGTCACAGAGGCGGTCAGGGTGAGGCTTGCTTTAATCTGCGCAAAGCCAAACCAGATCTCACTCTCAGTACCCTTGCATGTTTCCAAGAACCGAGAAAACTCAGGGAGGGAGAGAGGGGTTTTCCCAACGAACACGGGCCACGCTGCGGTATTTTTTCACAACTAAAAAGCCTGGGGAGTCTTTTTATAGGACATCTGGTAAAGACTCTCTAATTGAAACGGTACAGTGTACACAGTTGATAACAGATGTGGGGAGAGACACACCAAAGAACTTTGAGGAATGACTCACATGGGAACGGACGGCAGTCTGAGCGGAGGGGAATCCCGCTAGTCAGAGTCTCAGGGCAGGCTGAGCTGCTCTGGGAGCCACGGTATGAGGAAAGAGGAAATCTCCAATGAGGATTGCCTGCCTGCCTGCCTGCCTGCCGCCAAGACACTCACTCTGCCAGCCCATGAGCAGGGACGCGCTGGCCAGTGCAGTGCAACTGGACAGCAATCTCCCCTCCCATCCCAGTCTCTCAGAAGCAGCCTCACCAGCTCTGAGGATGACACACAGAATGGAATGGCAGAAACAGTCCCTGTTGCTAAGGTGACCTCATGCGGTAACAATGAGCTGGACGCTGGCAGCTGCAGCACAAACAAGCCAGCGGAAAGAGACAGGCAGGGAGGGAGGCAGGGAGGCAGGGAGACAGGCAGGCTTCAGTGATTCTAGTAGGGAGATAAATAGGGGGAGGTAGCAGGAGTGCCACTGGGAGACGAGGAAGAATTAAGGAGAAGGAGGTAAAAACAATTGAAGTAAAATGAGCACTGCGGGGTATTTCAATGTGAGTGGGAGAACCATGGGGCTATATCACTGTTCTAAATAAACAAATAAATAGTCATGTAACCAAAACATGACAGAATGAGACAGAGAGAGACAGAGAGCGAGAGAGAGCGAGAGGGAGGGAGAAAGACAGGAGAAAGAGAGACAGAGAGAGAGACAGAGAGAGAGAGAGGGGGAGAGAGAGAGACAGAGAGAGAAGGAGGGAGAGAGAGGAGAGAGGGAGCAAGAGAGAGGGGAGAGAGGAGAAAGAGAGAGGGGGAAGAGGAGAGAGAGAGAGAGGGGGAGAGAGAGCTTGTTCATGCTGCTGTGTGTGACAGCAGGACTCAGTGTTCAGATCATCTGGAACTCAGTCAACAAGTGATGTGAGCATTACAACACAAAACCACACTCTTCAATTAGGACATGCTGCTGGGTTCTTGGCAGGCAGGCAGGCACACAGTTCAGCCGTGTGTGTGTGTCTGTGCGTGCGTGCATGTGTCTGCGTGTGTGTGTCTGTGTCTGCATGTGTGTGTATTCTGTGTGCTGTGTGACAAGACATGTGTTCTGAACAGGTTACAGTACTATGCTTTTTATAAAGAGCTTTTTTTTCTTTTCCCCCAATAGATGCAAGAATGTGAACTGCTGGATTTTACAGATTCATTTTGTTTAGCATTACACACAGCAAAGCCTGCAGTGAACTGATAAAAGGTTACTAATTAAGTTAACGAGTGTGATTGCGGTCTCTATCCTTCCTGCTCAGTCTCTGGTCTTAGATTGACTCGAGTGCAAAAAAAAAAAAAAAAAAACTGCTTCAAAACTAGAAAACACTCTCACGCATCAGAGTGAATGTCAGTTCCTGGGCTGAGGACTGCACCAAGTGTCTACAGAAATCAACAGCTTTGCACTGGAGCAAAAGGGATAATGAATCTGAGCTGATTTACTAGAAAACTGTCCCAAGATCAGAGGCATGGCAGGAAAGAGCATCTTTTATAATGAAGCCTGGGTTTCCAAGCAGCCGGGACACACAATGGAATTCAATGTGATCGTACAACACGTTGGGCCTTCCCTGCCGGGTCACTGGAGGCTGGATAAGTTACTGCAGAGCCCAACATGAAGCCGGGAGCACTCATCCAGCCATTAAGAGCGAGCAAAACCACGATCAAACAGCTTCCACACAGTGGAAAATCAAAACCACCAGGAGCAAACAAACCATTCATTTTCAACATTCACAAAAAACTGCAGTTGTGAGCTCAGAGTAACCTCGCTGCCGCCGAGGCTCCGAGTTCAGAGTAACCTCGCTGCCGCCGAGGCTCCGAGTTCAGAGTAACCTCGCTGCCGCCGAGGCTCCGAGTTCAGAGTAACCTCGCTGCCGCCGAGGCTCCGAGTTCAGAGTAACCTCGCTGCCGCCGAGGCTCCGAGTTCAGAGTAACCTCGCTGCCGCCGAGGCTCCGAGTTCAGAGTAACCTCGCTGCCGCCGAGGCTCCGAGTTCAGAGTAACCTCGCTGCCGCCGAGGCTCCGAGTTCAGAGTAACCTCGCTGCCGCCGAGGCTCCGTGTTCAGAGTAACCTCGCTGCCGCCGAGGCTCCGAGTTCAGAGTAACCTCGCTGCCGCCGAGGCTCCGAGTTCAGAGTAACCTCGCTGCCGCCGAGGCTCCGAGTTCAGAGTAACCTCGCTGCCGCCGAGGCTCCGTGTTCAGAGTAACCTCGCTGCCGCCGAGGCTCCGAGTTCAGAGTAACCTCGCTGCCGCCGAGGCTCCGAGTTCAGAGTAACCTCGCTGCCGCCGAGGCTCCGTGTTCAGAGAGTTCAGAGCAACCTCGCTGCCGCCGAGGCTCCGAGTTCAGAGTAACCTCGCTGCCGCCGAGGCTCCGAGTTCAGAGTAACCTCGCTGCCGCCGAGGCTCCGAGTTCAGAGTAACCTCGCTGACACTGAGCCTCCAGCGAGACCCAGCAGAAAAGGAAAGTGCGGTCCACCTACAGCACAGCACCTTACTGAGATCCTACGACACTAGCATTACCATTACTCTTACTATTACTATTATTATTAGCACAGTCACACTGGCACAACACACTCAGATCTCTGGCTCTGGAGAGATGCTCGCTGGAGTCACAGGCAGCCCTCCCCAGCTATACAGAGAGGCCACTGCGTAACACAGCAGGGGAGCACAGCACACACAACACAGTAGGTTCAAATATCAAACCCATTCTTTCAGTCTGTGACTGGACTGGTACAGCATCAGCATGAATTTAATAATTCACAGTGAAAAGCACAATCTCAATGCATCAGGGGTATTTTCTAGGGTTATGAGAGGATGTGAATCCTGATCACACTTAGTATTAGGCACACAGGTGCAGAGTGCAGACAGACCTGCAGATGCTGTGCAATGCATGCTGCGTGGGAGTGCAGCGCACTGCAGAGGAGATGGAGGCTGCTTCATGCTGAGCTCAGCACCGGAGCAGCTGGAAGAAAGAGAGCACAAAGCCTGAATAAAGACACCAGCTGCCTGCCGTGATGGCCAGTGTTTGCAATGGCTCCTGCTCCTCAGATACCCCAGCTGACACTGTCAGGTTACTAAGCAACACCTGCTGCAGTCAAGGCACCTTGCTCTTTGTAAAGTGCTCTGTCTGAGATGAAAAGATAGCCATGCAGAAGCAGAGCGATTCAGAGTATTATGTGTTTAATAGCTCAGCTTCAGATAGCTCTGTGGGGAGACTAATCCCTCTCAGTCCACTATGAGGACAGGCTGCTCCAGGAGGGATCTGCAGGAGCTCTTGGCCATTTCCTTATTTACAGCCTTTCTCTTAAAAACTACGGAGAACTCTTCACCAGGCCTGCCTAGAAACAAAATGCAGTAAAATCTCACTTATAGGGTTTTACTTGAATGCAACAGAGGATAGGAGCCCTAAATAGAAGAGAGTCCCAGAGCCCATTTAACCCTAACCCTATAATGTTCAGAGTTCAGGCACGTCTGTTATGTTTCAGGTCGTATTGGCCCAGCGCGATTTCAAACTAATTGAAACAGCCTTGAATTGATCAAATGTTTTTTTCATTGCATAGCTTTTACTCTTTTTTAATTAAACATTAGAAATGAATGTAGACTCTCTTTATAATCAACTCAAAGATATATTTAATCGCATCATACTGTTATATGACCAGCGTATTACTCACAAACCACAACTGTATTTGAGAAGGGAATGAATGAAGCTTGAGCTATGGTACACTCACTTCCAATAACATTTCTTATATATATAAACACACACACACACACACACAGAGGAGTTATTTGTAGAGACGTTCTGTCCAGGATGAATGACATGTACTCTCAGGTTCCTTTGTAAATGCAGGGCAGAACTGTGAGATCACATTATGCATGATGGACATGATGTTTGCACAGATATTGCTACATTTCATACAGCTAATGTTTGTCTTAGTCATTTTTTTATTTTACCCCATTTTTCTCCCAATTTGACATATCCAACCGTATTTTTTAAGCTCAGCTCACCGCTACCACCCCCGCGCTGACTTGGGAGTGATGAAGACGAACACACCCTGTCCTCCGAAGCGTCTGCCGTCAGCCGACCACATGCGCCACTCAGGAGCCCCCCTTACTGCAATTTTATGAAGGGCAAAAGTTGCATCTTGCTCATTTTTTGCCAATGCCAGCGGCTGCAGTCAGAGATGCACCGGCTCCTTCTGCCTGAACACTGTGGATAAGAGCATCGCTGCAGGAGCTCTGGGCATTCCTGCCTGAACACTGTGGATAAGAGCATCACGGCAGGAGCTCTGGGCATTCCTGCCTGAACACTGTGGATAAGAGCATCGCTGCAGGAGCTCTGGGCATTCCTGCCTGAACACTGTGGATAAGAGCATCGCTGCAGGAGCTCTGGGCATTCCTGCCTGAACGCTGTGGATAAGAGCATCGCTGCAGGAGCTCTGGGCATTCCTGCCTGAACGCTGTGGATAAGAGCATCGCTGCAGGAGCTCTGGGCATTCCTGCCTGAACGCTGTGGATAAGAGCATCGCTGCAGGAGCTCTGGGCATTCCTGTCTCAACACTGTGGATAAGAGCATCGCTGCAGGAGCTCTGGGCATTCCTGCTTGAACGCTGTGGATAAGAGCATCGCTGCAGGAGCTCTGGGCATTCCTGTCTCAACACTGTGGATAAGAGCATCGCTGCAGGAGCTCTGGGCATTCCTGCCTGAACGCTGTGGATAAGAGCATCACTGCAGGAGCTCTGGGCATTCCTGTCTGAACACTGTGGATAAGAGCATCGCTGCACAAGCTCTGGGCATTCCTGCCTGAACGCTGTGGATAAGAGCATCGCTGCAGGAGCTCTGGGCATTCCTGCCTGAACACTGTGGATAAGAGCATCGCTGCAGGAGCTCTGGGCATTCCTGCCTGAACACTGTGGATAAGAGCATCGCTGCAGGAGCTCTGGGCATTCCTGCTTGAACACTGTGGATAAGAGCATCGCTGCACGAGCTCTGGGAATTCCTGCCTGAACGCTGTGGATAAGAGCATCGCTGCACGAGCTCTGGGCATTCCTGTCTGAACGCTGTGGATAAGAGCATCGCTGCACGAGCTCTGGGCATTCCTGCCTGAACACTGTGGATAAGAGCATCGCTGCAGGAGCTCTGGGCATTCCTGCCTGAACACTGTGGATAAGAGCATCGCTGCAGGAGCTCTGGGCATTCCTGCCTGAACACTGTGGATAAGAGCATCGCTGCAGGAGCTCTGGGCATTCCTGTCTGAACACTGTGGATAAGAGCATCGCTGCAGGAGCTCTGGGCATTCCTGATCATCTTTGAATGAGGGGTGTCACTAGAGCCTTGCTCAACATCTCCAGGAAAATCCTGCAACGATACAGCTTGCCAGCATTCCACAGTGCAAAGTACAAAAGCATGCCAACACATCAGCTTTATTGTAGAAGATGGCCAGCGGCCAGCGGGCAGTCATGCGTTGACAGATGCAGGTTGCTGTCAGGTTGTCAACTCCCCTTTAGGAGGAACTGTAGTCCAGCAACATCCCTGGTACACCACGCTGCATCCCTGTGCATCAAGCTCATCACAACAGTGTCAGCATCTTCTCATTACTGTACTACCCTCTGCCTTGTAGAGGTGTGTATTAACCTTGATTCTAAACATCTCTCCAGACAGGTGCAGCCCTTTCCAGACATCATCATCATCATCATCTTAAAATACAAAGCAAATTCATTTTCCTAACGATATTCAAACAACATCTTGCAAACAATTAATTCGACAGATCCCACTGTAACGCTATTAAAACAGCGTGGCATTCATCTTCATTTTATTATAATTAGAAACTCACACTCGCTCGCACTGTCTATGTTTTCAGAGAACGGCGGCGAGCATTCAAGTTAACTAATGAAACACGTCAGTCATTGATCGCTTTATTTATGTTGTATACGCGCCGGGTTAAAAGCGTAGCACTGTGAGTCTCACTAGGTATGAATGTGTTGAAATGTAAATGAAAAGTTTCTAAATGAAACACATGGCATGTCAGTAAAGAGGAAGAATAAACTTGCGTGCATATCCAGCGTGCCATCTTTGAGAAGCGTGCCGCGGGTGCATTTCTTACTGTTGCCAAACAGTTTTTTTTTTTAAGCTCAAATAAAAGACCTCTGACAGGCTTGGTTTTTCCCAGCTAATTTACTGTGCTCGAATAGTTTTTTTGTCTTATTTTCTCTGGCTGTTTGTTGTTTTGTCTGGGCCTCGCTGTCTGGGTCGATCGACGCTGAATCACTCTTTACCGCACAATGTTCATGTTTAAAAGAAAAGGCGTTCTTTAGGGAACCACACGAACAGTGTTTAGCCCAGCAAGTCAGAGGAGGCAGGGATCTTAAAGACAGACAGGAGTTACAGAGAGGAGTCATTATTTTGAGAAGTTCAATCATAATAGTAAACAGTAAAATAGTATTCTACTGTGGAGTGTACTGATACAGACAGGAATGAATGTGCATACCAAGTGTGTGAATCAAGTCTATTGACTGACAGCAGCTTACATACACTCTGAGCTGTAAACAAGGAAGGAGAAAGCTGATCACAGATAAAGCGCAGGGATCACTTGCTCCTGTGTTCTGGCGTGTTGCAATTTCAGCTTCTGGAATGAAGGACAGCTGACGCTCCACGGAAAGGAAGGCTCTGCACTCTGCACAGAAACACGAACATATTTACAAGACAGCTACCTCAACATTCAAAACCTTTGTCACCTGCTGTCGGGTTACACTGAAAACCATGAAGGTGTAGAGTTTTTAACGTGGACGCACAGTAAAGTGGCAGCCGTTCAGCTCTGTGGGGCTCTGCCCGTGCGTTCACCACTACCACTTCACTGCCCCGACACAGACCCAACCAGACCAGTGATCAGAGCGCTGAACCGCAACACTGCCACATAAACTTGGCAGACAAACAAGCCACAGAGTCTGTTTCCACTGGCGCTTGAGCTGCCGAGTCCTGATAAAGGGTACGTGGACATGAGCGGAGTGGGGCAACCTTGCCGGATGACACCAAAAAAACATCTGCCGACTTATTTTCTTAGCTTTTCTTTATCATTAGGGATAAGCCTCCACCAAAAGCACCTATCAGCCAGCAAGACTGAGGAACAGCCCCATGTGATCATTACTGACAGACTGCTGCCCAGCTTATAACCCTGTCACCACAGTGCAGACGCATAAACATGGGTGTGAATCACAGGTAGGAGTCCCACAGACGCTGCTCTCCACGTTACAAACAGAGGCTGTACCTGCTCAAGATTATTATTATATTCGTATATGAATCAGATTTGATGATATGAATCCACGAGGCTCGTGTTTCTCGCACTCACAATCAATTGGATTCTCGTGTACAGTGTTTGCTACCCTGGCAGTGCAATCTGGATGGCTGCTCCTGATCGCTTCCTATAGCAGTTTTATCTGCTTTCATGAACCCATTCATTCACTCACTGTTTTGAACCTGCTGGAACCCAACATATCCCATTCCTGTCAGTCAGGAGAGCAGAGGGAAGCCCTGGGGCAGCCGAGACTGCGAGACACGTGGAATTCACAGAGACTGCGAGACACGTGGAATTCACAGAGACTGCGAGACACATGGAATTCACAGAGACTGTGAGACACATGGAATTCACAGAGACTGCGAGACACATGGAATTCACAGAGACTGCGAGACACATGGAATTCACAGAGACTGCGAGACACATGGAATTCACAGAGACTGCGAGACACATGGAATTCACAGAGACTGCGAGACGCATGGAATTCACAGAGACTGCGAGACGCATGGAATTCACAGAGACTGCGAGACACATGGAATTCACAGAGACTGCGAGACACATGGAATTCACAGATACCACGCTGGGAAATAAAGTTTATTATGATGCGTGTTACTGTAGCTGTTTTGTTTTTACCAACTACAGTAGTAGCAAAAAAACGTCCTGATTCTACTTAAAAATAACTCACTCTGCAGATATAAAGAAGTTCAACACTATTGCTTTATTTCAAGAAGTTTTACACACACAAAAAAAGGAGAAAAATTGATTTTTGAAGCCGGATTGTATGAAACAAACCACCGGACGCCTATGGTACTGGAGTTGTGAATCTCTTCACGGGCAGCACCATTCCTCAGAGGGATCGGCAGAACAGAGACCGGAAGGGAAGTGCAAAAGGACTGATTCCACGCACAGCACATTTAGAATCAGAGGCACAGCCAGCCAGGTGCTTCACAATGAAAGAGCTCCTTTTGAAACACGCACCTCATGATCTTCTGCAGAAACACAGAGGAACTCCATCTTTTTCTTTTGTTAAGGCAGGAAGGAAACTGAAGGGCTGTTCTGAAGAATGCATTTATAAATGCGAGCGAGTCTGCTGCACAATACTGGGAGCAGATCTGTACTCTCCTGTTTTTTTGGACACTTCTCCCAGACAACTCCCGGGACGGACTCCCTCGTATTTTGCTCAGAATTCTGTTAAACCCCTTTAGGTCAGCAAACCTCTCATTTCTGCAAATGTCAATTTCTCGCAAATATTTCAGGTACTAAAATCATGGAAGCCGTGTCATGTAGGGTTTGTGGTGTCTGCAATCCCTGTCTTTATGTAGCAGGGTTTAGCACTCAGGGGAGCCCTGTGGCAGGCAGGCAGGCATCCTTCACCATCAATGATGACTTCGCATGCTATAAGCACTCCTCGTCTGTTAAAAAACCCCACAAATATTCATGCAAATTTCAAGCATCTTGGACGACAACATACTCTCGAACAATCCTACACAACGCTGGAAAAATACTTTCTGTGCAGGGCTGTGTTTAACAGTGGGACATGGCAGCAAGAATGATGTGTGTGGTAAGCGCGAGAGATCACAAAAACACCAAAAGCCAGCGACGCTCAGAAAACCAGAACTCCAATAACATCTTTCACTGCCAAAGGAAAAACAGATCAAGAAAGTCCCACGCGCACAGACCTTTGCATGCTGTGACTAGTTCAGTTTCTATTACAATTTCAGCATGAACATTGCTTTAGAAATTCAGATCGGTTGATAATATGTGATAGTGTTCATTTCAAATAGAAGTTGACAGTGAAATGTTACTGACAGTGGTATTACTGATCCGCCACACACACGCAGTGTAATGAATAACGTGGCAACACCACGTGGCTGCGGAGCTGGGCTCTTATTATTATTTTTTATTTTTAGAGGGTTTTTTCTTTGATGACGAGGGCAATGAGCAGCACCAAACTCAGCCTTCAGGTCTGTTGTGTGATGACAGTAACAACGCACTGTGTATGCGCTGCTGTCCTGCAAAATCAACTCCAGTAGACCTGTTCACAAAGTACTGCCTGCTGCCAAATCAGCCACCTGCAACCACAGCACAAGAACCACCACGGCGCTGAGAGAATCGGATTGTGAAGCATGCTTGTGTTTCTCTTTGATATCTTTTCCTTTTTAAAAGCAATTCAAAGGAGCAAGGTATCAGAGTCTATCATTCTACAAAGTAATAAAGTGGAATGGTATTCACTTGACATCAGGCCACTAAGATCTGAGTTTACAAGCTCCCTCGGTGTTGCCAGGTACGTGGGAGTTAGTAATATTAAAAGCTACAGCACACTGTTAGTGTGAGCCGTGGCAGCGCTCCTACAAGCCTCCTCCTGCCAACTTTCACTGCTCTGTGAGGAATAGTTTTTACACAACAGCAGGGAACGCGACTTTTAAATATGTATAGAATAATATTCTCTCTCCTTCATGTCCTGGTCCAGCCAAGACTTACAACTCAACGTGAACGTGAGCTCCCGACTGCATAACACCCTACACTCCATGAGGTGAGGTCTTTACCAGGGGAGTACAGATTCCCCAGCTGAGACGAGAGCACCCCTATCCAGGCTCTCTAGTCTGCTGGCCTGGTAATTCTCAGTAAATCCTCCTCTCCACTCCCCTGCTGCTCAACCGCAGGCAGTCAGTATCCAGCCATTCTGTTAAGCACCAGGATCCCTTTACCTGAATGAGATTGTCTCAATCCCTTTGACCTGACTTACTTCTCCTCATCCACACCACATTAGAAAGTGTGCTTGTATCTCACAAAAGTGACACTGCCCAGAGCCTGGAGCAAGCCTGTCTACGGCAGTCAAACTGCAGAATGAAGACAGCACTGTGGAACTGGGCGCTACCCAACACAACCCTTCTACCCAGAAAGCGTGATACCCCCAAATCAACGAGGCGGCTCGGAGCACCACTGCAAACTGGACTGGTCAGAGATCCCACACCACCAACAAGCTGTGACCCCCTCAAATCAACGAGGCGGCTCGGAGCACCACTGCAAGCTGGACTGGTCAGAGATCCCACAGCACCAACAAGCTGTGACCCCCTCAAATCAACGAGGCGGCTCGGAGCACCACTGCAAGCTGGACTGGTCAGAGATCCCACACCACCAACAAGCTGTGACCCCCTCAAATCAACGAGGCGGCTCGGAGCACCACTGCAAGCTGGACTGGTCAGAGATCCCACAGCACCAACAAGCTGTGACCCCCTCAAATCAACGAGGCGGCTCGGAGCACCACTGCAAGCTGGACTGGTCAGAGATCCCACACCACCAACAAGCTGTGACCCCCTCAAATCAACGAGGCGGCTCGGAGCACCACTGCATCTACGTGGATCAGGCCTCCTCAATGCTGTCCCTTGTAAACACCCAGCCTGCAAAGACCACGCGGGACAAAGCCTCTTTATACTTCCAATGCAAACGACTTGAAACAAATGAAGAGCTAGCGAGCAGAGCCTGCAGTGGTATACATCTCATAGGCAGGTCGGAGTGCGTTTGATCCCAAAGTACATCTGGAGGGCCTGCACTCTCAGCGGAAGTGTTAGAAAACATTACACCCCATTTTCATTGAATACTGTGAACTGTTCCTGTACAACGCCGGCATACAGTAACATTACTGCACAGCAAGTGAGAGGGATTGCTTGGCGATTCTCTGTGTACTTTTTCCCTGTGTGAAAAACACCACCACAGGCAGCATGCAGTGACAGGAAGCTGGGAAATGAAGGGTCAACACACTGTGCGTCTGACAGCGATCTCACCCTGCCTGCTCTGTGAAAATGGTTCCCCTTGGCCTCTCTCTACAGTCAGCACGGAGCAGTGAGTCACTCACAAACTATTCCACAGCCTGGCTATGACAAAACAGCTCCCAGTCCCACTGCACCTCAGAAATGAGTGAGACACAGGTCAACTAACTATTTCCCCACCATCGTAGCCTCCCCTGACGATGCACAGGGAGCAGAGTGCTTCACTTGCTGGTGTTGAGGCGTAGCAGACAGGCGAACGAGACTTCCTAGTGAAGGAGCCTGCTTACTGCACAAGATGCACATGGAACTGGGGCCGTGACAGGCAGGGTGGACACGATTGCTCATTTCAGATCAACTTGTTCCGTTGCTTGCTCATTTCTTTCATTTCCAAGACGTTCATTTTCCACGAGCGCCTCAAACGAAAAAGAAAAACGCCACTGCAAGCTGTGCAATGCGTCACTAGCTTGTGCAGAATAAGCAGGCAGCCTGTCATTGTGTTACTGTGTCATCCTGCTCGGATGGAAACAGTGTCCTCCTCTCCACTGCCTACCCCTCTCTCTGCCCTCATTCAGAGCTTAAGAATAGCTCCTCTGTGTCAAACCAAGAACGAAAAATAAGCCCTGCGTCATCCTGGCTCTATTTCTCAGCAGGAGCACCATGAGCCAATTACTGGGGGTCTCCGGAGGCCCCCCTTCTCCGACACTGCGTCTCAATGTCACTGCTTCTGGCATCGGCAGCAGCAGGGTGACGTCAATCCCAGTCCCTCGACACACTGGGGGAGCAATCGCACTGCCACTGCCTGCTCCCTGAGCTATACAGCACACAACCACACACAGCCCCTCTCCCCTTCACAATTTCACAAGCACAACTAACCCAGGACAGCAATGATGGTACAAAACAGCGTTCTCCCCTCTAGCTTGGAATCGCAATTTCTACTACGAGGAGTCAATGCAACTTCCGGTGCAAGACAGCGAAGTGTTTGTGCGTGTGGGCGAATACGGTACAGTAGGACTGCCGAATCATCACTAATGGAGCGCAATGCTACACAGTCATTATCAGGCTTGCAAGCCCTGATTCATACCCAAACCAGATCTTATCTCACAAGGTCATTCGAGCTGCAAAAGGAGATTCATCTACGAGCTGTGCTCCCGTATCGCTGTCTGCAGGCTGACAGGGGAATTTGGAGGGGCTGCCTAAAATGTCATTTAGAGGTTATAAAACCACATTCAATGCGAGCTTTTTTATCCCTAGTTAATTATTTAGCCAGTTCATGAAACTGCATGCTATATTACGAATGGAAAGGCAATTTCAACACACACAGCTTTACTGGGAGCACCGTTCTAGCAGCACGGGTCTAACTGGAATACAGTTTGGTCCTGAAGCTTTCCAGTTCACTGCACGAGACAGACCCAAGTTCATATTGCTTTGCGATACTGTCACAATGAAATTTCTTTTGAATGCTGCAGTTCAGCTAACTTTCCTGCCGTTGGCAGCAGCCTCAGATACAGTGTCTGTTGCAGCCTGATTGCATCCCACAGCCTCCCAGCAGCTCCAGCCCTGTACAATCAAACTCCACACAGCCCGCCTGCTGTACCAACCAATGATGCCTCGAGCAGAAACCAAGCAGGATTTCACTCCTGGGAGCCGGAAAGACATTCCACTCATCAGATCGCCCTTAATTAATAAGAAATGACCAACAAGTGAATTCCTGCAGGTTTCATTTCAGCGAAGTCTGTCAGTGTGGAGCTAAGTGAGTCAGTGAGAGGGCGGTCTCTGAGCCTGCTGGCTTAACTATCTCTTTGAAATATTCATGGGAGCTGTTGCTCCAGATGGGATACATAGAGGCTTATGAAATCCGAACGAGGAATTCAGAGGAAAAAAACGGAGTTAGGCACCCAAGGACATTACCACAAAATCAGTTTAAACAAACAGTTTTAAAAATGACATGGAAACAGCACAGTGTTTGTATGACAAGAGGCTTCAAGAAACACGCGTCATGAAAACATTTTTGCACCTCTCAGCCACCGTACACGTCTGTGATTTTAACTGTAAGAAAGCGCTTTCTCTCGGGCTGCTTCACTTGCTAGCTGCCGTTATCGCTCGGGGGAAAACGCTATTCTGAGCAGACAGGACTGTCAGGACCGCTGCAGAATGTAGGGTCTAGCGGCTGCATTTTCTCTCCATTATTAATGAAAACATTAAATCTGTTTTGAAATGTTATAGTTCAGCTTGAGTTGAAAAGAAAAACTACTAAAAAAGCCGACATTTAGATTTGTTTTTTTAATTTACAATTTTCTATTACATTGAGTCAATTTGTACCCTTTTTTTTCTGAAAGCACTTTGATTAAAACTCTTTAGAAAGGGTTTTTTTTGTCATATTTTTTCATGCATTTCTAGCTTCATCATTGCTGTCAATGCATCCAACAAATACAGGAAAAAATAAATCCGAAAATTCAACATAATAAAACATACGGCCCTAAATATATTTTCATACACAGTTAAAAAAAATACATGAAAAAAATGTAACAGGTCTCTCCAGACAAGGGCTCACATGCATTAAACTGTATGGTGCCAGTAACAGTGTTTAACATGACCGTGTTTCATCAGGTGATACACAAACGCCACAAAAACATTGCTGTTCATCCGATTCACTAATCTGTACTGTGCGATAACTGACCCTTCCCAGCATCATAATAAAACACGTGCCTCAGACCAGGCAGTGAAAGAGATGCGTCTTAACAGCATCATTTCAGCGTTAAGAAACATGTATTTAATAGTAATGAAAAAAAAAGTCTAGGTTTCATTTTCCAATAATTACGTACTTTTCGTTATTTGCAACACGTATATTAAATTGCATTGTTAGGTCCTCTGAACAGGACAGGCTATACTTACTGTTTGGAAAAGACCCCGCGTATTTGTTTACAATGGGACGGTCATCCTGCCAGCTCTTCTGGCTGCATATGATCTCCCTTTTTAACAGAAGCACCCGCACTAACCCCGCCAGCTATCTCCTCCTGCCATCTCAGCCACAGACCCTTTCTGAACAGCTGTGTGTATTTAATACTGCGGGTTACTGGGGAGTGAATGGAGGTCTCACCCTCTCCCTCGCGTCCAGCACCTTTGAGTCCAGGAGTCCCTGCTATACAGACACTGTAATGCCACACATTCTGATAAGTCCCCGATCATAATGAATTTAGCGCGGGGCTAGGAACTGCATTCTCCAAAGAGACCCATTGAAAAACGACTGATACTGACTGGATGAAAATGAACCCAACAGACACAAGCAGCTGCTGAATCCCTGCAATGAAGACCACGATTAATAGAGGGCATATAAACACACTCTACTGAGTTTAAACTGAGATCGATCGACTGGAAAGGAAGCTTTCAGAAATACTGCTGGACTCCGCTGGGACGAAATGCACGACGTGGACAGAGATATTCAGACTCTCAAGTCTTTGATTGCTTCTTGCAAAGAAAAGAAAGTTTGTGCCAAAAGAAAGCAGCAGGTTGGCTCTGTGTTACGTGTAGATACCCGTATGCTGCACAGCTTCCTCTGTACATTTAAACATGACGTCTTTCTGTAAAGTGTGTGCAGTGTATGGAAGGTACGGTACAGCATCATGACGTGTTAATGCATTGTGATCTGTTTTGTGTACTAAGTAGGCGATGGTAAAACTTTTGGCCATAGCTGTGCATGCCTAGTGTGCAGATTTAGATTTTGACATCATGTAATGTGTACAGATATGTTACTTCAGCACAATGATTTACATTTAAAATAAACCGAGCACTGGAGATATGAAATCACTCTTAATGGACAAGCAAAGCAAAGATTTGTACTATACACAAAGTGCTCTTAAACTCGCTCTTCAATGGAATTTTTTACTGTACTCTTTACTTTGCTCTTGCTTATCTGCTGCTGGCTTTACTGTGCTTTATAACTGCTCTTATCTGGAAAGTGATACTCTGTACTGTGAGATTTTTATTGTGATACTCTGTACTGTGATATTTTGTAACACCTGTAAGTCACCCTGGATAAGGTCATCTGCTAATAAATAAATAAATGAATGAATGAATGAATGAATGAATGAATGAATGAATGAATGAATAATAATGAGCTTGTGTGCATTTCACCTGTTCTGTTTGTACCCTGACGTCTTGATATTTCAGCTCCGGTTGTCACACTGTGACGGTGTAAACAGACAGCGTTGTCACTGACGTCTGAAGTACAGATACAGCTCATTTGAACACCTCCGACAATTGGTTAGATGGAGCCTCTGGGTAATAATCTGTGATTTAAATCACATCTAAACCCATTACTGGCCAGTAAAATACTTCTATAAATCCTACTGCCCAATCAAATTACAGCCATCTTTCATGTACATGGGCCAAGACCTCTTAACTTACTACCAAGTGTATCAGGAGAGACCCATCACCACAACAATGTGTGTGTGTGTCGGTGCCAGTGTGTGCGTCTGAGTGCGTGCGTGTGTGTGTGTGTGTGTGTGTGTGTGCGTCTGAGTGCGTGTGTGTGTGTGTGCGTCTGAGTGCGTGCGTGTGTGTGTGTGCGTCAGTGTGCGTGCGTGCGTGTCAGTGTTCGTGCGTGTGTCAGTGTGAGTGTCAGTGTGTGTGCGTCAGTGTGCGTGCGTGCGTGCGTGTCAGTGTTCATGCGTGTGTCAGTGTGAGCGTCAGTGTGTGTGCGTCAGTGGGTGTGCGTCAGTGTGTCTTTTTGGGGCCAAATTTAAAGAAAGGAACCACATTCTTTATAAAAACAGGTTCCTAAAAAAACCTGTTTTCAGTAGGGATCAAACTTCTTCCTTTCACTCTGTGATGAGTTTCAATTATTGGGGAATTATGAATATGAATATAATGGCTGTCAATGCAATGTCCACGAAAGAATAGCGAGACAATTATCATGTGTCTGTTTGAGGACCCAACCTACAGATTGTGGCTCCACTGTCATAGGCATGAGAGAGAGAGAGGACATTCACAGCACGAGCGGAGGGCTGGTCTGCCACTCCCGAGAGATGTGTTTAAAATGACACGTGATATTGATGAACATGGAAGTCCCAGCTATGATGCCTCTTCCTGCTTCAAGCACAAGCATGCAGAGAGAGATTCCTCTCGACCCCTGTGTGACCCTGGAAGAGAGGAGTAACGCTCTGCAAACCTGATGTCATCCTAACCAGGGGGACTCCCTTCCACTGAACACCCCCATCACTCCTCCCAGAGTCCAGCAGTCAAACAGCCCCTGTGAGCAGAGCCAGGGCACTCTGTGAGACCCCCTGGGAATCCCAGAGTCTGCAAGGTCCTGTATCAAGGGTTGCAGGGGCTCAGTGAGGAGCACAACTGAACCTACTTCATGATCAAATGAAGTGCACAACATCACTACGCTTGCTACTATTCCATTGGTATGTTTTTGCCAAATCGATGATTAACATCAATGTTCAAAACGTTCAAAATCCTAAAAGGTACAGACAATGTCAACCCGGGGGACTTCTTTGACTTGAAAAAAGAAACAAGGACCAGGGGTCATAAATGGAGATTAGATAAAGGGGCATTCAGAACAGAAAATAGGAGGCACTTTTTTACACAGAGAATTGTGAGGGTCTGGAACCAACTCCCCAGTAATGTTGAAGCTGACACCCTGGGATCCTTCAAGAAGCTGCTTGATGAGATTCTGGGATCAATAAGCTACAAACAACCAAACGAGCAAGATGGGCTGAATGGCCTCCTCTCGTTTGTAAACTTTCTTATGTTCTTATTTCAATTCACACAGAGAACGAGTGAAATCGACCTCTATGCTTTAAGAGAGAAACGTCTTGTTTAGCGAAACCCCTTTATCATATTCTACATGCAACAAAACCATGGTTACCAACATTCTAACTGAAATAACATTTGGTCATACCTATACCTTGTATAGATAAAGATCCTACACAAATTTAGAAATCGTCTCAAATAAAAGTGTATTACACATAAATTTATAAGTAAAAAAAATATGCACAACAAAACATTAACAGAACTAACTTGCACTTATTATTCAGAGTCTGAGCTTCCCTCTCCTGCTTCAGCACAGCTGGACTCAGAGTCACAGGAAGGCAGACGGGATCGCTTCGTCCTGCTGCAGGGTACTGTGCACAATATTCATTAAGTGTTTTCCTCTTGCGCACCATTTTCAGATCAAACTAGTATCTGTCCCTGTATACCTGTAGCAAAAGCTTACCTGCACCTTAACCTGCTAATTTCAAAGTAGGCGCTTTGAATGACAGGCGCTGTAGCTGGCAAATGTGCAGGTCTTGATGATTGACAGCCATTTAAACAAATGAGAGCATTCTACTCTGCGTCAGTCAACGAGATCTGTCAGGACAGGATGAAATGACTGACAGTGAAACTACAGTAGCCTGCTATGGACCACTGAGATGACTGACAGCGACCGCCAGCCATTCAGAGCAGAAAAGAGACAGGAGAGACAGTGAAAACTACACAAACTAGAGAGGATTTCTAAATGATTATTTTTGGTAAGAAAATAAAAAACAGCGAGTGGTTTTACCGCCGTTTATCCTGTGTAAGTAAATCAGTCGAACTCATATATAATGTGCATGTCTTGTAAATTGCTGCTGTATTTTGTAACGTGTGTAGGGGTGCTTTGTTCATTTAGTTGGACAGTTAGTTTAACGCTAAGTTAACCCGAAGGAACCCTCATTATTTTTGCCTCTGCCATTGTGATAGCCTGAAACACACCCGCCAGCTAATTTCATAGTACATCGCAATTTAAGCTTTTTGAGGGTGTTGTTTTGCTTTAGTTATATCAATGTTAGTTTGTCTGTTGCTTTTCTTTTACTTATTCAGTTCATTTCATATGTAGATGCCCGCGCGTCATGACAAGTCATAGATATTTACTGATTGATTGATTCGTGTTGTGTCGGGTGGTCAGCTCTGTCTTAGAGAACACTTGGGCTAAGAGAACACTTCGCTTGCTTCCCGAGGCGTGTTCTCTTAGCCAGAGACGACTTCACAACAGAAAAGTGCTTCCAAGATGAGCCTGCCTCTTGCCCAGCAGATTCGTGGAGTTTGTGGTAGTTTATAAAGGCATTTCTGTTCAGTGGGATGTTTGAAGGTGAGCGACTGCACGTACAGCAGGACACGGGCCTTGCTGTTCAGGACAGGACTGTTCAATCTTCAAAGCAAGTGTAGATCTGAATGAGGAAATAATCGCGTGGGCCCATTACACCGACACAGCTGGAACAGGCTGCCCTCAGCATCATCACTGGGTACGGTTTCCCCCTGGATCCCAGCCAGCATGCTGCCTGATCATGCCTCACCGCTGTTTCAGTAATCACAAATGGGATTAACCCTCCAGGGACAAACAAACACTGAAACCTTTTCATTAGAGGGAGGCCTCTTAACCACACCTGGGTCCAGACGGGACTGTCTCTAACCCTGACCCTGAGCCTCTGCTGAAGACATTCTCCATGCAAGCATTTCCCTGTGTAAGGACAGCAAGGTTTGAATGCAAGCACGTTTCTACCGGTGACATGGAATGCCGTTGCCAACGCAGAAAAAGATACTGCAGTGCTAATAAACCTCTCAACAACATAGACAGTGTACAACCTAACCCAAGTGTTAGGACTATTTCAACACAATGTGACTGTACCAAACGCCCCAACAGTACAAAAAGCATGGCAGAGGCCAAGCGGAACTCAGGGAAAACATCCTGACGCAGGTCTGTTAACAGAGAGAGAGAGAGAGAGAGAGAGAGAGAGAGAGAGAGAGGGAGGGAGGGAGGGAGGGAGGGAGGGAGGGAGGGAGGGAGGGAGGGAGGGAGAGGAAGGGGGAGGGAGAGGAAGGGGGAGGGAGAGAGGGAGGGGGAGAGAGAGAGAGAGAGAGAGAGAGAGCTTGTTTCCGTCCCTGGCAAGTCTCCACTCGCTACCCGGGAGCTGAGCGCATTGACAGGCATTAGGGTAGGAATGTCTCTGGCAAGGCTTCCCTTCCATCCCACTTCTGTCTGCTTGACAGGAGCGTCTTGTTCCGGCCACGAGGGATTCAGCACAGACAGCAGGTGAGGTACGGGGGACAGGAGGGCATGCAGACTGACAACACCACGGGCCAACACAGCAAAACGGGCTGAGCTTGTCTTGAACGTGTATATGGGTGAAGAAGGCAAGGAAAGGCAAGCACACACGCTGGCAGACAGCGCTGCTTCTCGAATGTTTTGTTTGGCAGTGTAGTGTGTGTGAGCGCAGCGCTCGGGAACAAGAACGTCTCTCTGGAATTACTGTATCCGTTTTCAGAGCAGGCCGAGGAAAGCGCTGCACCTGTGACCCAACCTGGCATCCTGTCGGCTCAATTAGCAGAGGAATCCAGACTGCCAAACCAAAACCTGAGCAACAGACAAGCTCAGAAACAGATCCGCTGAGCCTGCAGAGGCTGTAGAGGAGAGACGCTCCCCGCAGAAACAGATCCGCTGATCAGGAGAGGCTGTAGAGGAGAGACGCTCCCCGCAGAAACAGATCCGCTGATCAGGAGAGGCTGTAGACGACAGACGCTCCCCGCAGAAACAGATCCGCTGATCAGGAGAGGCTGTAGACGAGAGACGCTCCCCGCAGAAACAGATCCGCTGATCAGGAGAGGCTGTAGACGACAGACGCTCACCGCAGAAACAGATCCGCTGATCAGGAGAGGCTGTAGACGAGAGACGCTCCCCGCAGAAACAGATCCGCTGATCAGGAGAGGCTGTAGAGGACAGACGCTCTCCGCAGAAACAGATCCGCTGATCAGGAGAGGCTGTAGACGACAGACGCTCCCCGCAGAAACAGATCCGCTGATCAGGAGAGGCTGTAGAGGAGAGACGCTCCCCGCAGAAACAGATCCGCTGATCAGGAGAGGCTGTAGACGACAGACGCTCCCCGCAGAAACAGATCCGCTGATCAGGAGAGGCTGTAGACGAGAGACGCTCCCCGCAGAAACAGATCCGCTGATCAGGAGAGGCTGTAGACGACAGACGCTCACCGCAGAAACAGATCCGCTGATCAGGAGAGGCTGTAGACGAGAGACGCTCCCCGCAGAAACAGATCCGCTGATCAGGAGAGGCTGTAGAGGAGAGACGCTCCCCGCAGAAACAGATCCGCTGATCAGGAGAGGCTGTAGACGACAGACGCTCCCTGCAGAAACAGATCCGCTGATCAGGAGAGGCTGTAGAGGAGAGACGCTCCCCGCAGAAACAGATCCGCTGATCAGGAGAGGCTGTAGACGACAGACGCTCCCCGCAGAAACAGATCCGCTGATCAGGAGAGGCTGTAGACGACAGACGCTCCCCGCAGAAACAGATCCGCTGATCAGGAGAGGCTGTAGACGACAGACGCTCCCCGCAGAAACAGATCCGCTGATCAGGAGAGGCTGTAGACGACAGACGCTCCCCGCAGAAACAGATCCGCTGATCAGGAGAGGCTGTAGAGGAGAGACGCTCCCCGCAGAAACAGATCCGCTGATCAGGAGAGGCTGTAGAGGACAGACGCTCCCCGCAGAAACAGATCCGCTGATCAGGAGAGGCTGTAGACGACAGACACTCCCCGCAGAAACAGATCCGCTGATCAGGAGAGGCTGTAGACGACAGACGCTCCCCGCAGAAACAGATCAGCTGATCAGGAGAGGCTGTAGACGACAGACGCTCCCCGCAGAAACAGATCCGCTGATCAGGAGAGGCTGTAGACGACAGACGCTCCCCGCAGAAACAGATCCGCTGATCAGGAGAGGCTGTATAGGACAGACGCTCCCCGCAGAAACAGATCCGCTGATCAGGAGAGGCTGTAGAGGAGAGACGCTCCCCGCAGAAACAGATCCGCTGATCAGGAGAGGCTGTAGAGGACAGACGCTCCCAGCAGAAACAGATCCGCTGATCAGGAGAGGCTGTAGACGACAGACACTCCCCGCAGAAACAGATCCGCTGATCAGGAGAGGCTGTAGACGACAGACGCTCCCCGCAGAAACAGATCAGCTGATCAGGAGAGGCTGTAGACGACAGACGCTCCCCGCAGAAACAGATCCGCTGATCAGGAGAGGCTGTAGACGACAGACGCTCCCCGCAGAAACAGATCCGCTGATCAGGAGAGGCTGTAGAGGACAGACGCTCCCCGCAGAAACAGATCCGCTGATCAGGAGAGGCTGTATAGGACAGACGCTCCCCGCAGAAACAGATCAGCTGATCAGGAGAGGCTGTAGAGGACAGACACTCCCCGCAGAAACAGATCCGCTGATCAGGAGAGGCTGTATAGGACAGACGCTCCCCGCAGAAACAGATCCGCTGATCAGGAGAGGCTGTAGAGGACAGACGCTCCCCGCAGAAACAGATCCGCTGATCAGGAGAGGCTGTATAGGACAGACGCTCCCCGCAGAAACAGATCCGCTGATCAGGAGAGGCTGTAGAGGACAGACGCTCCCCGCAGAAACAGATCCGCTGATCAGGAGAGGCTGTAGAGGAGAGACGCTCCCCGCAGAAACAGATCCGCTGATCAGGAGAGGCTGTAGACGACAGACGCTCTCCGCAGAAACAGATCCGCTGATCAGGAGAGGCTGTAGAGGAGAGACGCTCCCCGCAGAAACAGATCCGCTGATCAGGAGAGGCTGTAGACGACAGACGCTCCCCGCAGAAACAGATCCGCTGAGCCTGCAGAGGCTGTAGACGACAGACGCTCCCCGCAGAAACAGATCCGCTGATCAGGAGAGGCTGTAGAGGACAGACGCTCCCCGCAGAAACAGATCCGCTGATCAGGAGAGGCTGTAGACGACAGACGCTCCCCGCAGAAACAGATCCGCTGATCAGGAGAGGCTGTAGACGACAGACGCTCTCCGCAGAAACAGATCCGCTGATCAGGAGAGGCTGTAGACGACAGACGCTCCCCGCAGAAACAGATCCGCTGATCAGGAGAGGCTGTAGACGACAGACGCTCCCCGCAGAAACAGATCCGCTGATCAGGAGAGGCTGTAGACGACAGACGCTCCCCGCAGAAACAGATCCGCTGATCAGGAGAGGCTGTAGACGACAGACGCTCCCCGCAGAAACAGATCCGCTGATCAGGAGAGGCTGTAGACGACAGACGCTCCCCGCAGAAACAGATCCGCTGATCAGGAGAGGCTGTAGAGGACAGACGCTCCCCGCAGAAACAGATCCGCTGACCAGGAGAGGCTGTAGACGACAGACGCTCCCCGCAGAAACAGATCCGCTGATCAGGAGAGGCTGTAGACGACAGACGCTCCCCGCAGAAACAGATCCGCTGATCAGGAGAGGCTGTAGACGACAGACGCTCCCCGCAGAAACAGATCCGCTGATCAGGAGAGGCTGTAGAGGACCGACGCTCCCCGCAGAAACAGATGCGCTGATCAGGAGAGGCTGTAGACGACCGACGCTCCCCGCAGAAACAGATCCGCTGATCAGGAGAGGCTGTAGACGACAGACGCTCCCCGCAGAAACAGATGCGCTGATCAGGAGAGGCTGTAGAGGACAGACACTCCCCGCAGAAACAGATCCGCTGATCAGGAGAGGCTGTAGACGACAGACGCTCCCCGCAGAAACAGATCCGCTGATCAGGAGAGGCTGTAGAGGACAGACACTCCCCGCAGAAACAGATCCGCTGATCAGGAGAGGCTGTAGACGACAGACGCTCCCCGCAGAAACAGATCCGCTGATCAGGAGAGGCTGTAGAGGACAGATGCTCCCCGCAGAAACAGATCCGCTGATCAGGAGAGGCTGTAGAGGACAGACGCTCCCCGCAGAAACAGATCCGCTGATCAGGAGAGGCTGTAGACGACAGACGCTCCCCGCAGAAACAGATCCGCTGATCAGGAGAGGCTGTAGAGGACAGACGCTCCCCGCAGAAACAGATCCGCTGATCAGGAGAGGCTGTAGACGACAGACGCTCCCCGCAGAAACAGATCCGCTGATCAGGAGAGGCTGTAGACGACAGACGCTCTCCGCAGAAACAGATCCGCTGATCAGGAGAGGCTGTAGACGACAGACGCTCTCCGCAGAAACAGATCCGCTGATCAGGAGAGGCTGTATAGGACAGACGCTCCCCGCAGAAACAGATCCGCTGATCAGGAGAGGCTGTAGAGGAGAGACGCTCCCCGCAGAAACAGATCCGCTGATCAGGAGAGGCTGTAGACGACAGACGCTCCCCGCAGAAACAGATCCGCTGATCAGGAGAGGCTGTAGAGGAGAGACGCTCCCCGCAGAAACAGATCCGCTGACCAGGAGAGGCTGTATAGGACAGACGCTCCCCGCAGAAACAGATCCGCTGATCAGGAGAGGCTGTAGAGGACAGACGCTCCCCGCAGAAAGTTATCAGCAGGTTAGGACAGTCTCTCGAGCGCTGGTTATCAGCAGGTCAGGACAGTCTCTCGAGCGCTGGTTATCAGCAGGTCAGGACAGTCTCTCGAGCGCTGGTTATCAGCAGGTCAGGACAGTCTCTCGAGCGCTGGTTATCAGCAGGTTAGGACAGTCCCTTGAGCGCTGGTTATCAGCAGGTTTTGTTGTGCTGTGTGTTTAGCATTGCAGTGTTGGATACAGAGGGCTAGATGAATACCCACACAGCACTGAGCTGCTACACTGAACGCCTCTTTCTAAGGGTGATTTGCATGTGGTTCCAGGTTTAACAAAAGGGCACAGCACCTCCGTAAGAAATGCAGTCATTGTTTTCTGACAGCCGCGACCTTTCAAAGAGGAAGTAATCAATGAAGCTGATTCACAATGACCCCGCTTTGAACCTAACCTACCATGTAGCAGCTAGTTATGCAAACACTCCCAACTAGAAAACGATACTTCCCAATAGCAACAATGCTTCAGTAAACCTATTCAATAAGGGTGAGCTTGGACCGGCTGTCCTGACACTGCGCGCTTCACAACAGCTGCAGAAGAAGGTGTGGGTTTGATAGGGGGTTCAGTGACGCGTGGTAGGAGGGGCTGGGTCGACATGAATGCACTTCATTGAGCAAGACAACACAATGACAGTGTGCAGGTGCAGGACAGTGTCCCTGTGTTACTGCACGCATGAACCCGGGCTGTTAAGAGAGGGTGGCAGGGTGTACAAACACAACTCCAACGTGGGAACATCGTGCTGCCTGGGAGTGAACTGAACGTTACAGGAAATCCAGTGTGGTTTGACTGGCCATTTCCATAGTAAACAGACCAGCAAAGCATTGAGTCAGTGACATACTGTGTTAGAGGCTGTGCTGTGCAGATACAGTACTGGTGTGTGTTAAAGCTCTTAGTCACAATGTGCTGTCTTACTAGAATGTGCAGCGCTGTGTAAATGTGGTACCTGCATGTATTACTGTACTTATCTGATGCGCACCACTGTGTGGAGAGTGAGTGAGAGTGAGTGAGAGAGTGAGACACAGTGTGTTTGAGTGAGTGTGTGTGTGTGTAAGTGAGTGTGCGTGTCTGTGCGCGTGTGTGAGTGAGTGAGTGAGAGTGAGTGAGAGACTGAGTGAGTGAGTGTGTGAGAGTGTGAGAGTGTGAGTGTGTGTGAGAGTGAGTGTGAGTTTGAATTTGAGTGTGTGTGCGTGTGTCTGTGAGTGAGTGTGTGCGAGTGACAGTGAGTGTGTGTGTGAGCGTGTCAGTGTGTGTGCGCGTGTGTGCATGAGCGTGTCAGTGTGTGTGCGCGTGTGTGTGAGCGTGTGTGTCAGCGTGTGTGTGTCAGTGTCAGTGTGAGTGTGTGTGTGTGTATGTGTCAGTGTGAGAGTGTGTGTGTGTATGTGTCAGTGTGAGAGTGTGTGTGTGTGTATGTGTCAGTGTGTGCGTGTGTGTGTGTGTGTATGTGTCAGTGTGAGAGTGTGTGTGTGTGTGTGTATGTGTCAGTGTGAGAGTGTGTGTGTGTGTGTGTATGTGTCAGTGTGAGAGTGTGTGTGGGTGAGTGAGTGTGTGTGTGAGAGTGTGTGAGTGTGTGTGTGAGAGTGTGTGTGGGTGTGTGAGTGAGTGAGTGTGTGTGAGAGTGTGTGAGTGTGTGTGTGTGTGTGTGTGTCAGTGTGTGTGTGAGTGAGTGTGTGGGTGTGTGAGTGTGTGTGGGTGAGTGAGTGTGTGTGTGAGAGTGTGTGTGTGTGTGAGAGTGTGTGTGTGTGTGAGAGTGTGTGTGTGTGTGTGTGTCTCCGCTGCTAGATGCAGCCTGTAGGCAAGTTGCTGCCCGTCTCCTTACCCTCTCTCCGCAATCTCACTTCCTGCCTCAACACTCAGCACCATGGCATTCCCCCTCCTCCATTCCATCACCGTGGAAACAGCCAGGCTGCAAGCTCTCGCACGCGGCTCTGATCTGCCGCTCTCATCACCGTGGAGCTCGGGCACCACGACTCAGCAACGTGCCGCAGCGAGGCGGGATAATCAAGCAGGGCAGAACCCCACAAAACATTCAAAAAACAAATCTTTACTGATGAACACTGCGCTGTGCACAGGGCCTCAAAGACTCGCTGAATGAAGCGGGGCTCCGAGGGGCCGGCGTGGCTGCTGACGCAGGAGAGGCGTCATTCTGCTGAGAAACCTTTAGCTAGACCTGGAAGAAATACACCAGCAGCCAGGTCTCAGAATGCCAGTTCAGAAGCAGCAATCTCATCTTGCAAGAACATTATTAGATTATTCAAGGTGAACCAAATGGAAAATACGATGGTTATAAAAGGCCATAAAAACGAACAAAGTACGGCTGTACTTTGAATTTCTGTACAAAGGCCTATCTGATCCGACTTTCTTCCAGGCCTTGTTTCATGGAAACTTTAGCCATATCTTCAAAGAGAGCAGCGTCAGGAAGAAATCACAGGCGGCTCTGGAGCACTGTGAACGTTCCACGCAATCCTACGCACACAAGGACTGCGTGGCTGCACTGATAATTAGAGCAGATTATTATAATCACACGAGCTGTCTGTGTTTCATGCTGTCAGAGCAGGACTGCGCGGACACTGAGCATGGGAGCTGCAGCGTGCTGTTTCCATGTTTCACTGCACGTAATTACTGGTGCCTTCACAAATTCCAGACACTTACAAAATATTTCAAACATAAACATGCTGAGTTCATTGCAGTCATCAGCAGCACAGATTAACCATTCAGCAGAACGAGGAGACAAACAAGAGAGTGCAGACATGAAGTTACTGTTCTAGTATCACTTTAGATTCTTAACAAGTCGCTGTATTTTAAGCACTTGAATATGATGCCAGCTTGCTCCTCAAGCGGTTCCTGCCGCTGTGTCTGCAGCCCTGCTCTGTAATTTGGTTTCACAGAAATGCATTTTAAAGAACAGGAAACAAAGCGAAGCTCATCTGACCAAAAGTGTTTTACCACTGTTATTGCAAACACTTGCACAAGCAAATGAGACCATTGTGTGATTTACATTTGAAGCTGAATTTACTGTATTATACTGTGAAGACGCTAGCCAGCCCTATACCTGTGGAAAGTACAGTAGAGATTAGAGAGACGTTTTAACAAAACACAATCCACCCTGACCTTTACACACAGACAGAAACAGGAAACGTTAGAAACGCTGCTACAGGTCAGAGGTCACAGACCTGCTCTCCGTCATGCGTGTTGATGTCTCTTTATCCTACTAGTGCTGAAAGAACCACCGGTAAAGCCCTGACAAACCCCCCCAATAGAAAGTAGGGTAGAGCAGTTACACTCTGCAATGCTGCTCTCCCAGTCTTGAAGTGCCCAGATCAACACAAGCAGATTCAATTCACAATGAAAAGCAGCTCAAAGGTCAAACGCACAGTAACCAGTGACCAGTGACCAGCACGCTGTCCTGGAACTGCTTGCTGTAAACAGAAGCCAGGGTGTATACTGGGGGTGTGCTTTCTTCCTAAAGTCCTGTTCCCACAATGTTACAGAACGTTTTCATTTGGGTTCACTGAACACCGTGCAGAGTGATTTTAATGCAGGCATAGCGCTGGTGACATCCATTCAGTAACGGAGATATCGGCTGTGCTCTCCATAGAATCTTTAAATACACAGAATATTATTTTCAAATCAATAAATAAATGAATGACTGAATGAAACGATTAAAGAGGGTTGAAACAGTAGTCATTTAACCTTGATGTCTGTCTCGTCTGGAGGTCCTGTCAGTGTACGTGATGGGATGTCTCGTCTGGAGGTCCAGTCAGTGTACGTAATGGGATGTCTGTCTGGAGGTCCTGTCAGTGTACGTGATGGGGTGTCTCATGTGGAGGTCCTGTCAGTGTACGTGATGGGATGTCTCATCTGGAGGTCCTGTCAGTGTACGTGATGGGATGTCTCGTCTAGAGGTCCTGTCAGTGTACGTGATGGGATGTCTCGTCTGGAGGTCCTGTCAGTGTACGTGATGGGATGTCTCGTCCGGAGGTCCTGTCAGTGTATGTGATGGGATGTCTCGTCTGGAGGTCCTGTCAGTGTACGTGATGGGATGTGTGTCTGGAGGTCCTGTCAGTGTACGTGATGGGATGTCTCGTCTGGAGGTCCTGTCAGTGTACGTGATGGGATGTCTCGTCCGGAGGTCCTGTCAGTGTATGTGATGGGATGTCTCGTCTGGAGGTCCTGTCAGTGTACGTGATGGGATGTGTGTCTGGAGGTCCTGTCAGTGTATGTGATGGGATGTCTCGTCTGGAGGTCCTGTCAGTGTACGTGATGGGATGTGTGTCTGGAGGACCTGTCAGTGTACGTGATGGGATGTCTCATCTGGAGGTCCTGTCAGTGTACGTGATGGGATGTCTCGTCTGGAGGTCCTGTCAGTGTACGTGATGTGGAAGGGGGTTTATTGGCACCTCCTGCACCTCACACATTCGGAGCCATGGCCACCAGGCGCTGACAGCACTAACAAACCCTGCGGCACACAAACAGGTTATTGAGAGATGAGAGAAGCGAGAAATCTCTGCAATGTGGGCACTAGCTGTCACATTTCAAACTCTCAAACCATACTAGCTGGCTGACTGGCTGCAAAGAAGCTCACGCTGCTGCGGAGAAAACGCTCCGTCGTTCTGCAGAACAGGATGTGAAGCGTGTTCCCTGCAATCTGGGGTTCAATCCAGTCACACGTCCATTTACTAAAAAAGCAGCCAGGCCAGACTTAACAGCATTCTCACGAGGCTTTATATAGAGCCAGCGAAGCAAAGCAGATCTGTATGCTTAAACACAGCACTGCTCACATTGGCCTCTTAGTGAGTTTAGCAGCAGCAATCTAACAAAGAGTGCTCCTGTTGAAATGTGTGCAGATTTTCTTCAAAGACAGACGGGTAGAACTGAACACATCCATTGCACAGCAATCTGTGAACTTCACGGGATACAGCAGAAAAATATTAAACATCAGTCAGCCAGCGTTCGAAGACCAGAGGAGCTCACAGGAGGAACTGGAGTCGAGAGATTAGTACAACGCACTTCACACAGCCCTGCACAGAACAATGCAAGACAATGCAGATATACCTGCACAGGTAAACCTCACTCAGCAGAGCTGGGGACTCAGAGGGAACAGCATGTGTGTGAAAACACGGGCACGCATGTACTAGCAGCACGTGACACAGCGCTAGTAATCCGTCATACCTGAGACCTTGATGTTCTCATGCTGTTGGAAATACCTGACTAATCACTTTCATAGGTGCAAGTGTGTGCCACTTTCTCACGGACACACAGGGAACCACAGTTCACTCGTTCAGCAGGTCCTGTGCATGATCTGCGAGACACACTGGGGCTTGAAAAGGGTCTGCTAACGGCTTTGGTGCTAATCCTGCTCCATCGAAAGGAACGCTGAAGCCACAGGAGGAGAGGAGATGACCAGCCGTCCACCCGCCCCAGGGACTCCCTCGAGGGCTCAGAGTTTGTGAACATCAGAGAAGACCAGTCCAGATATCCACCAGATTTTTTGTTTCACTTGGTTTTGATAATAATAAATAAATAAATAAATAAATAAATAAATAAATACTGCTCAGCTTTGTAAATCCACACGCAATCCTGGTTGTGTAAGCCTCCTGTGTTTGGCTGACAGTTATGAATGAGACTCCAGGGTCGCGTTACAGTTTAGGGGCTCTCAGCATATCGGGAGGGAGCGATCAATCTTACTGCAGTTCTTCCGCTCAGCTTCCTGCTGCGGTGGCGGAATCGCTTTGGGAACTTTATCACTGCTGCCGTTCAGAAAAAAACAAGAAGAATCAGCAGGCAGTGCTGCGGAGCGGCGTGCTCACAGGGAGGGTGAGCTACACGAATCAGCAGGCAGTGCTGCGGAGCGACGTGCTCACAGGGAGGGTGAGCTACACGAATCAGCAGGCAGTGCTGCGGAGCGGTGTGCTCACAGGGGGGGTGAGCTACACGAATCAGCAGGCAGTGCTGCGGAGCGACGTGCTCACAGGGAGGGTGAGCTACACGAATCAGCAGGCAGTGCTGCGGAGCGACGTGCTCACAGGGAGGGTGAGCTACACGAATCAGCAGGCAGTGCTGCGGAGCGGCGTGCTCACAGGGAGGGTGAGCTACACGAATCAGCAGGCAGTGCTGCGGAGCGACGTGCTCACAGGGAGGGTGAGCTACACGAATCAGCAGGCAGTGCTGCGGAGCGACGTGCTCACAGGGAGGGTGAGCTACACGAATCAGCAGGCAGTGCTGCGGAGCGACGTGCTCACAGGGAGGGTGAGCTACACGAATCAGCAGGCAGTGCTGCGGAGCGACGTGCTCACAGGGAGGGTGAGCTACACGAATCAGCAGGCAGTGCTGCGGAGCGACGTGCTCACAGGGAGGGTGAGCTACACGAATCAGCAGGCAGTGCTGCGGAGCGACGTGCTCACAGGGAGGGTGAGCTACACGAATCAGCAGGCAGTGCTGCGGAGCGGCGTGCTCACGGGGGAGGGTGAGCTACACGAATCAGCAGGCAGTGCTGCGGAGCGGTGTGCTCACAGGGAGGGTGAGCTACACGAATCAGCAGGCAGTGCTGCGGAGCGACGTGCTCACAGGGAGGGTGAGCTACACGAATCAGCAGGCAGTGCTGCGGAGCGGCGTGCCCACGGGGAGGGTGAGCTACACGAATCAGCAGGCAGTGCTGCGGAGCGACGTGCTCACAGGGAGGGTGAGCTACACGAATCAGCAGGCAGTGCTGCGGAGCGGCGTGCTCACAGGGAGGGTGAGCTACACGAATCAGCAGGCAGTGCTGCGGAGCGACGTGCCCACAGGGAGGGTGAGCTACACGAATCAGCAGGCAGTGCTGCGGAGCGGCGTGCTCACAGGGAGGGTGAGCTACACGAATCAGCAGGCAGTGCTGCGGAGCGACGTGCTCACAGGGAGGGTGAGCTACACGAATCAGCAGGCAGTGCTGCGGAGCGACGTGCTCACAGGGAGGGTGAGCTACACGAATCAGCAGGCAGTGCTGCGGAGCGACGTGCTCACAGGGAGGGTGAGCTACACGAATCAGCAGGCAGTGCTGCGGAGCGGTGTGCTCACAGGGAGGGTGAGCTACACGAATCAGCAGGCAGTGCTGCGGAGCGACGTGCTCACAGGGAGGGTGAGCTACACGAATCAGCAGGCAGTGCTGCGGAGCGACGTGCTCACAGGGAGGGTGAGCTACACGAATCAGCAGGCAGTGCTGCGGAGCGACGTGCTCACAGGGAGGGTGAGCTACACGAATCAGCAGGCAGTGCTGCGGAGCGGCGTGCCCACAGGGAGGGTGAGTCGAGCAGCCACAGGGTCCGTGGAGTGGCGGGACGTTCACCAAAGAGGTAAGCAGAGCAGTCGGTGAAGGCATTACTAGCATTTCCTTTCGATAGGTATGAATGTGGTTACATGGGAACTGTGAAGTCAGTGTGTCACGGATTTGTTTTTGTAAACTAACAGGAAGGGGTTGCTGAGGGGGGGGGGGCACACTGTATAGAAGTTGCACCCACTTGCACACTCAGCCTCTATAAGCAGTACAGTGTAAATATTCCGTCCCTATATGTAAAACAAATTAATGAATGAATGAGATCACTGGACAGCCAGATCGCCATGTGATAGAGACAATCTGTGAGCTGCTCCAGAATACAGTCGCTCCCCTAACACCCTGCTGTCAACACCCAGCCTGGCTCCAGAAAGAAGATGTCGTTTTTTCAAACCATCAGCAGTGCTGAGAACAGCCAATAAAGACGTCTTTATTTCCCAAGTGGCACAGATTCCTAATCACCAACGATAAAAAAACTACAATACAAAAATGTACAGTATCTATCTAACTTCCAACATACAAAACAGACAGAAAAACAGAAGCAAGAAACAAGAAATCATTGAAATTAAAACACAAAAACATGAAACTATTAAAAAAAACTACAGCGGGGTTCCACGCACTGCTCCAAACCTAACCCCCTGTCACAGCACAGTCAGGTGAAAGAGTGAAGTCCACACAGGGCCTGTTCACAGCCCGCACAACGCAGACACACAGCAGAGTCACGAACAAAACAGAGCGCAGCCCGCACGACGCAGACACACAGCAGAGTCACGAATAAAACAGAGCGCAGCCCGCACGACGCAGACACGCAGCAGAGTCACGAATAAAACAGAGCGCAGCCCGCACGACGCAGACACACAACAGAGTCACGAATAAAACAGAGCGCAGCCCGCACGACGCAGACACACAGCAGAGTCACGAATAAAACAGAGCGCAGCCCGCACGACGCAGACACGCAGCAGAGTCACGAATAAAACAGAGCGCAGCCCGCACGACGCAGACACGCAGCAGAGTCACGAATAAAACAGAGCGCAGCCCGCACGACGCAGACACGCAGCAGAGTCACGAATAAAACAGAGCGCAGCCCGCACGACGCAGCAACACAGCAGAGTCACGAATAAAACAGAGCGCAGCCCGCACGACGCAGACACACAGCAGAGTCACGAATAAAACAGAGCGCAGCCCGCACGACGCAGACACACAGCAGAGTCACGAATAAAACAGAGCGCAGCCCGCACGACGCAGCCACACAGCAGAGTCACGAATAAAACAGAGCGCAGCCCGCACGACGCAGACACGCAGCAGAGTCACGAATAAAACAGAGCGCAGCCCGCACGACGCAGACACGCAGCAGAGTCACGAATAAAACAGAGCGCAGCCCGCACGACGCAGACACGCAGCAGAGTCACGAATAAAACAGAGCGCAGCCCGCACGACGCAGACACCCAGCAGAGTCACGAATAAAACAGAGCGCAGCCCGCACGACGCAGACACACAGCAGAGTCACGAATAAAACAGAGCGCAGCCCGCACGACGCAGACACCCAGCAGAGTCACGAATAAAACAGAGCGCAGCCCGCACGACGCAGACACACAGCAGAGTCACGAATAAAACAGAGCGCAGCCCGCACGACGCAGACACACAGCAGAGTCACGAATAAAACAGAGCGCAGCCCGCACGACGCAGACACACAGCAGAGTCACGAATAAAACAGAGCGCAGCCCGCACGACGCAGACACGCAGCAGAGTCAAGAATAAAACAGAGCGCAGCCCGCACGACGCAGACACGCAGCAGAGTCACGAATAAAACAGAGCGCAGCCCGCACGACGCAGACACACAGCAGAGTCAAGAATAAAACAGAGCGCAGCCCGCACGACGCAGACACACAGCAGAGTCACGAATAAAACAGAGCGCAGCCCGCACGACGCAGACACACAGCAGAGTCACGAATAAAACAGAGCGCAGCCCGCACGACGCAGACACACAGCAGAGTCACGAATAAAACAGAGCGCAGCCCGCACGACGCAGACACGCAGCAGAGTCACGAATAAAACAGAGCGCAGCCCGCACGACGCAGACACACAGCAGAGTCACGAATAAAACAGAGCGCAGCCCGCACGACGCAGCCACGCAGCAGAGTCACGAATAAAACAGAGCGCAGCCCGCACGACGCAGCCACGCAGCAGAGTCACGAATAAAACAGAGCGCAGCCCGCACGACGCAGACACACAGCAGAGTCACGAATAAAACAGAGCGCAGCCCGCACGACGCAGCCACACAGTCCAGAATCAAACAGTGCAATAACTTTGAACAAACTGGTTACTGAGAAGTGAGCTATCCTGCCTCTGCACTTCAAACCCTGTTTACACAACTGCCATACTCCAAAAAACAGTTTCCATGCGAATATTAAACAAACACAATAACTTTCTAATGATAACAGCTACTGTAAGGAAGATAGCAACGCTGGCACCCAGTAGCAACAACACGAACCCTTATCAGCAGAGCACCTGCACAGCTTTCACTGGAACCCGGCCACACCGTCCGCAACCCAATATAACTGAGCCAGCTGCCCCTGTGCTTCCAGCGAGGCACTCCAAACCGCGCAAAAACACATTAATAAAAGCACCTTTCTGAAGCAGAGAACGAGGAAGCTAACTGCACCAACCAAACTCCCCCAAATTCAGAGGATGTCTATTCAATACTCTGCGGCGCCACTCAAGTATGACCAATGACAGACATCACAATAAACTCCATCAGCACGCAACCGTTTACTTTAATAGCATTACAAAATCTAATAGACAGAGCGCTGCAACACCACTGCTGAACGGCTGCAGGGGACGATGCATTGCACAGTGTAATACAACACAGCAAGGAAACAAACTTGATGATCGGGGATAGACATCAGCACTGAGCGTCACTCCACACCTACTCACTTACCATGCACAGCTACACTGATCTCCCACGGACGAGATTCCGGGCAGCCCGTTTACCAAACAGCTCATCAATATGACCCAGACACTCAGTCAATAACACGGCAATGGGGTGGCTCTGCTGCTCGTCACCTCCGAGTCCAAACCCTTTCCCATCTCTCCCAGTCTCCTCCCGACACAGACCGGTACCCTGGATCAGAAGCAGTTCCCTGCGCGGTATTAGACGTGTTCAGTGCCGCTATGAGCGCATCTTGTCTTTCCGGTTGCAATGCAGACCCATTCTGCCCGTACCAGTCGACTGTCACTCTGTTGACAGTCCTCAGTCTTGTTTACCTCCACCCACCCTGTTAAATTAAAGTTACCCTGCGCTGTCTGCGAGTTTTCCTGCCACAGTATCAGTGCCGCTCTCTCCCTCTCTCCCCCCCCCAGGCCCGACTCTCTCAGTCAGTGCACCCCCGAGATAAGCGCTCGGTGCCCGGGTCTCTAACGGCGCTCAGCTCCCTGGCGATGGCAGTGCCCGGCTCGCCCGCTTACCTTGGCCTTGGTAATCATGTGTGTTGCCAGCTTGACCACTGCGAAGTTCCCCTTGCCGATAGTCCTCTCGATCTCATAGTATCCAACTCGGGCTAGCGGGGCCCGGCTCGGGGGAAGGTGGCTGGGGTTATTAATCCCGGCGGTCTGTGGGGCTCGGTTGTGGTTGTTGATCCTGTTGGAAGGGGGAGCCCGGTTCTGGTTAACCATCACTGCCGGGGCGGTTCGGTTCGGGTGACTGATCCCGGCCGGAGTAGATCCGGCTACACCGCCGCTCGACACGGCCGCCATCTTCTCGCCTCTCTGCTGGAAAACAAGCGGCCAGGCGGAGCGCGCGGCACGGGCACGCCCCCACCTGCGTCACGCCGCACGAGGTCCACCTCCCCGGGGTAACTATAGCGACGGATAGCGTAGCGGTGACTTCATCCTGCTGCCGCAGGTAACCCTGGAAACAGAGATTTGATTCTGTAAGAAATTCTAATAAGCCTTTGATCGAAACAATGAGCTCTCATACGCCATCGCCTCCTCCGCTTCTCTCTCTCTCTCTCTCTCTCTCCCCCTCTCCATCTCTCCCTCCATCTCTCTCTCACCAAGCCTCGGGAGCGCGCATAGGGCTCCACAGACCTCGAGTGCCCTCTTCTGTAGGGAATGCTGAAAACTGAGGGAACACGCTCCCAGAACGAGCACATTTTAAATACATGCATACATGCATACATAAAACACGTTCTTTTTTAATAATTTTAATAAATTTATTTTTTAAAAGCCGCAATACAACATGCACAAATAAACCACACATTTGCACCAAATCAGTTACTCTCTTGTGCGCGTCTTTTCCACTTACTCGAAATGCGTGTGCATGCTGGGACTGTTGTGTTTGTTGGTTGTTCATAATCGACTTTTCTGACGTCGGTATTGTGAAAACACGTGCCTTTGTGTCTGCGTTTAAAAATGGGACATCAAAACAACAAAATCAAATGCCCACTGCCGTCCCCACAGCACGGGTATCACAGGACTTACACGTGTGTGTTTGTATAAATTGACCATATTGTACATGCTTTGCTGCACTGTGTGTGTCTTTACCATGGGGCAGAGCAGGGCACTGTGAAAGAGGAATGTAATAACCACCATCCGGACAGGGTTATAGTCGAGGCTGGACAGGGATAGCTTGGAGGGTCGCATCATACTGTATACTTCATAAAGCGCATCTATGAGCTTCAGACCCATACTGTAACGTCACACGGGGCACTTGTTTACAATGATTGAGTGAATATGAAGCACCCTACAGTATTTCCAGCCTATCTGAAGTGGATGTCGCAGTTTCGACGGACTGGGATTCTGGGAGCTCACCACTGTAATAGATATACAGTAATTAAGCCACACAAGCAATGGCAGACCGGACCGGACCGGACCGGACCGGACCCGACGCCTGGAAGCCGCAGCTGTGCTGAACACCGTCACCTTGTGGTCGCCTCGAGAGACGCGCGTTATAAATACAGTGCCAGGATAATGGAAAATCATGCAACCCCGTACTACAGTCTTTACTGCGACCTGTACGACAGTATAGTCAGCTGTCTCTAACGCTGTGATCCAAGCACCGCACACTCTGCATTGCGCTTTATGCTCAGTTTGGAAACATTCACTTAAAAAAACATAACAGATTTAAAATAAGATTTCAAACTGTATCTGCCTGTCTTATATACACGTCATGCCTTTCTCCCGGTGTGTAGATAGGTGACAGCCTTCTTAAACCAGTTTAAATGTGCAGTGACATTTCTCTTAATTATCTGCAAAACGGCTTTTGACGGTCAGCTGCGACTTTGAGCACACGGGAGGCGGGACTTCCTCCGGGATGCGTGTGATTGAGTTGTGGAAGCGGAAGTGGAGGGCTGCAGCTCTTGGAAAAAAAACACAGAAGCTGCAACATTGTGTTGAGGACTGGGAGGCGCCGATCTGTCCGGGGAACCCGAATCAGCGATCCACCAGCACCGGAGCACCAAGAACCGGGGACGAGCAAGTACCTCGCCCCCCAAAACGACAAAGGAGAGCGCTGCTGACCCGAGACATCATCAGCACCATCGGAGCAGACAGACAGACAGACCGACGGACACAGCGGGGTGTTGACCCGTGCACGGGAATCTGCCAGGGTGCCATCAGGTAATCGAGGGCGTGTGTTGTCTCTCGCAAGGTAGCCCCTCCAGGCTCCGTCCTTGTGGACGTGTGGACGGGACCTGGCACGGTTAGCGCGCAAAGCGAGGCTCTGTATGGGCGGGGGACTGCTGCAGTGTGTGTGAGCATCATCCTCCTCAACATCGTGCCGTGCCGTGCCGTGCAGTGATGCTGTCACTAGCATGCACAGTCATTGCTGTCAACACACCGTAGCACACAAGAGAGACACAGCACCGCGGCTTGTGTGTGTGTCAGTGTGTGTGTGTGTGTGTGTGTGTGTGTGTGTGTGTGTGTGTCAGTGTGTGTGTCAGTGTGTGTGTGTGTGTGTGGCGGGGAGACTGGCTCAAGAAGTAATTATGAAATGTTGCGTATTGTTAAACCGGGTTTGTTTTTATATAGCATTACGCTGGCCTCGTGTTCCTTGTTGTCTGGGCTTCAGGGATTAGAATATTCTGGAACAATGGGCGTTCCGAATTCTTAATATTAGTTATTAATATCATATTCCCATTTTTGTTAAAGATCCGCGTTTATAGGTGCACACTGCACAGCAGCAGCCTTTAGTCACATTTCATTAGAAGTATTCACAGAAACGGTACATCGCTAGTCATTAACATCGTGGTATGAGATTTGAGACAGACCGCCCCGTTACTGTCCGATGAGAGGGTCGCAGGTCCGTGAGGAAGGACCCCTCTCCTGAATGTATTTCTGTGTCAAGTCACCTTGGGGTCGGGTTCTGTGAAGAGCAGGGAGCCAGGTTATAAAGCTGCACAGTGTTGCCTCGTCACTAGAGGGGTTCTGTGAAGAGCAGGGAGCCAGGTTATAAAGCTGCACAGTGTTGCCTCGTCACTAGAGGGGTTCTGTGAAGAGCAGGGAGCCAGGTTATAAAGCTGCACAGTGTTGCCTCGTCACTAGAGGGGTTCTGTGAAGAGCAGGGAGCCAGGTTATAAAGCTGCACAGTGTTGTCTCGTCACTAGAGGGGTTCTGTGAAGAGCAGGGAGCCAGGTTATAAAGCTGCACAGTGTTGTCTCGTCACTAGAGGGGTTCTGTGAAGAGCAGGGAGCCAGGTTATAAAGCTGCACAGTGTTGCCTCGTCACTAGAGGGGTTCTGTGAAGAGCAGGGAGCCAGGTTATAAAGCTGCACAGTGTTGCCTCATCACTAGAGGGGTTCTGTGAAGAGCAGGGAGCCAGGTTATAAAGCTGCACAGTGTTGCCTCGTCACTAGAGGGGTTCTGTGAAGAGCGGGGAGCCAGGTTATAAAGCTGCACAGTGTTGCCTCGTCACTAGAGGGGTTCTGTGAAGAGCAGGGAGCCAGGTTATAAAGCTGCACAGTGTTCCCTCGTCACTAGAGGGGTTCTGTGAAGAGCGGGGAGCCAGGTTATAAAGCTGCACAGTGTTGTCTCGTCACTAGAGGGGTTCTGTGAAGAGCAGGGAGCCAGGTTATAAAGCTGCACAGTGTTGTCTCGTCACTAGAGGGGTTCTGTGAAGAGCAGGGAGCCAGGTTATAAAGCTGCACAGTGTTCCCTCGTCACTAGAGGGGTTCTGTGAAGAGCAGGGAGCCAGGTTATAAAGCTGCACAGTGTTCCCTCGTCACTAGAGGGGTTCTGTGAAGAGCGGGGAGCCAGGTTATAAAGCTGCACAGTGTTGTCTCGTCACTAGAGGGGTTCTGTGAAGAGCAGGGAGCCAGGTTATAAAGCTGCACAGTGTTGCCTCGTCACTAGAGGGGTTCTGTGAAGAGCAGGGAGCCAGGTTATAAAGCTGCACAGTGTTGCCTCATCACTAGAGGGGTTCTGTGAAGAGCAGGGAGCCAGGTTATAAAGCTGCACAGTGTTGCCTCGTCACTAGAGGGGTTCTGTGAAGAGCGGGGAGCCAGGTTATAAAGCTGCACAGTGTTGCCTCGTCACTAGAGGGGTTCTGTGAAGAGCAGGGAGCCAGGTTATAAAGCTGCACAGTGTTCCCTCGTCACTAGAGGGGTTCTGTGAAGAGCGGGGAGCCAGGTTATAAAGCTGCACAGTGTTGTCTCGTCACTAGAGGGGTTCTGTGAAGAGCAGGGAGCCAGGTTATAAAGCTGCACAGTGTTGTCTCGTCACTAGAGGGGTTCTGTGAAGAGCAGGGAGCCAGGTTATAAAGCTGCACAGTGTTGCCTCGTCACTAGAGGGGTTCTGTGAAGAGCAGGGAGCCAGGTTATAAAGCTGCACAGTGTTGTCTCGTCACTAGAGGGGTTCTGTGAAGAGCAGGGAGCCAGGTTATAAAGCTGCACAGTGTTGCCTCGTCACTAGAGGGGTTCTGTGAAGAGCAGGGAGCCAGGTTATAAAGCTGCACAGTGTTGTCTCGTCACTAGAGGGGTTCTGTGAAGAGCAGGGAGCCAGGTTATAAAGCTGCACAGTGTTGCCTCGTCACTAGAGGGGTTCTGTGAAGAGCGGGGAGCCAGGTTATAAAGCTGCACAGTGTTGCCTCGTCACTAGAGGGGTTCTGTGAAGAGCGGGGAGCCAGGTTATAAAGCTGCACAGTGTTGTCTCGTCACTAGAGGGGTTCTGTGAAGAGCAGGGAGCCAGGTTATAAAGCTGCACAGTGTTGCCTCGTCACTAGAGGGGTTCTGTGAAGAGCAGGGAGCCAGGTTATAAAGCTGCACAGTGTTGTCTCGTCACTAGAGGGGTTCTGTGAAGAGCAGGGAGCCAGGTTATAAAGCTGCACAGTGTTGCCTCGTCACTAGAGGGGTTCTGTGAAGAGCAGGGAGCCATGTTATAAAGCTGCACAGTGTTGCCTCATCACTAGAGGGGTTCTGTGAAGAGCGGGGAGCCAGGTTATAAAGCTGCACAGTGTTCCCTCGTCACTAGAGGGGTTCTGTGAAGAGCAGGGAGCCAGGTTATAAAGCTGCACAGTGTTGTCTCGTCACTAGAGGGGTTCTGTGAAGAGCAGGGAGCCAGGTTATAAAGCTGCACAGTGTTCCCTCGTCACTAGAGGGGTTCTGTGAAGAGCAGGGAGCCAGGTTATAAAGCTGCACAGTGTTGTCTCGTCACTAGAGGGGTTCTGTGAAGAGCAGGGAGCCAGGTTATAAAGCTGCACAGTGTTGCCTCGTCACTAGAGGGGTTCTGTGAAGAGCAGGGAGCCAGGTTATAAAGCTGCACAGTGTTTAGTGCTGGGACAAATATCCGAATATTCAAACTAATGACAAAAATACCTTGCTGGTTTGCCTGTAAGCTGCCCGGGGCTGCGTTGTCCTCCGCGCTGCAGCTCTGAGGCGGCTGCACGGTGAGTCTGCAGAGTGTAAAGAAGCGGTCGGCTGACGGCACACGCTTCAGAGGAAAGCGTGTGTTCATCTTCACCCTCCCAAGTCAGCGCAGGGGTGGTAGCGATGAGCTGAGCATAAAAATAAAATAATTGGACATTCTAAATTGGGAGAAAATAATAAAAATACATAATTGGCACCAACTAAATTAAAAAATTAAAAATACCTTGCCCACATTTACCGCCTCACCAGAATTTGCGCGACAAAAAATGTCCAGTGAAAAAGCGCTCTGTGATATGTGAGATTTAACATCTATAAAGAACACAGGAGCACCACAGCAGCTCTTGAGCCTCTGTTTAAGTTTTTAGACAGCAAAGAGTAAAGAAAGCAGATGATGCGAGCGCACGCACAGCGATCTCTACGGAAAGCCATCGGGGTCAAAAAAGCGTTGTGCTGCTTTAGAGCGAGCCAGAATCTCACAGGACAGAAAAAAGACAAGCACGTCATTCTGAAATGCCTCGCTTAAACAGTGCCCAGCTTCCTGAACATGTTGTGTAGTGATACTTGTATAGATTATATATTGTTGCGACTTTCTGTTATGTGGAATGTAATAAACGAGAACCAAAACTGTGAGTTTTTTCCACTTTAAGTGTTTCAAGT
The DNA here is from genome assembly GCF_902713425.1 of Acipenser ruthenus. Classification (NCBI taxonomy): domain Eukaryota; kingdom Metazoa; phylum Chordata; class Actinopteri; order Acipenseriformes; family Acipenseridae; genus Acipenser; species Acipenser ruthenus. Next base: position 7,481,958 of record NC_081227.1, on the reverse strand, counting down.
TAAATTTCAGTTTGTTTGCTTGTTCTAAAAAGCACAAGTAAACCTCATGTTAGTTTATGAAAACATGTCTGGCCAGTGTTTACTGTGAAGAAACGGCAATGCCAAGGAATGAAAAAATAAATAAATAAATAAAATGCAGTGTCAGCGTTATGTACTATTTATTTTGGGAATAAATGAAACAACATTTAACTTCGTCTTTTTACACATCGTTTTTCTTTTGTGGTGGGGGGTCGCAACCTGGTATAAAAGCACATTTTTGTAAAATGACTTTAGACTTCAAAGATGCAATAGCTATTCATTTTATTCATCGCCAGGGTTTAAATGGAAACTTTGGGATTATAAACTGTTTAGACATCGAAACAGTATACAAACATCAAAGCACAAGCTAGCTCGAGTGACTAGCCGATTCCTCACATTGTGTTTCTTTGAAGCGGACCGTGTGAATTATCGTTCTAGTATTTTACACTAAATCTTGCAATACGAATACGTTGGTAATAAGACACAGTTAAGCAATCGTCCCTTTAATCTAGATCGTTTTAAATATTTTAATATTTCACACTGATTTAAAGATCCACCTGCCGTGTGTTCAAGCACACAAAAAAAGAAATGCATGATTGAAAATGAAAGGATTGTGAGGAAACGTCTGTCTCAGGAGAGCTGTGCAGTGCAGTGCTGTGCAGTGCTGTGCTGTGCTGTGCAGTGCTGTGCTGTGCAGTGCTGTGCAGTGCTGTGCTGTGCAGTGCTGTGCTGTGTCGTGCTGTGCAGTGCTGTGCTGTGCAGTGCTGTGTCGTGCTGTGTCGTGCTGTGCTGTGCAGTGCTGTGCAGTGCTGTGCAGTGCTGTGCTGTGCAGTGCTGTGTCGTGCTGTGCTGTGCTGTGCTGTGCTGTGCAGTGCTGTGCTGTGCAGTGCTGTGTCGTGCTGTGCAGTGCTGTGTCGTGTCGGACGCCGTGTCAGTGCTGAGATGGTGTTTCATTGGAGGACAGCACTCTGACCTGCGTGTCGTGTTTCTCTCTTGAGTCTCAGCAGCTCCGGTGAGGATGAGTGTGGGAGACTCAAACCCGGCCGCAGTGCCCAGCCCAGTGCAGGACGTGCAGGGGGACGACCGGTGGATGTCACAGGTGAGGCGAGACACAGCTCAGAGCTGGGTGTGTGGGACTGTGTTGTGTTGTGTTGTGTTGTGTTGTGTTGTAAACACACAGCTCAGAGCTGAGTGTGTGTGACTGTGTTGTGTTGTAAACACACAGCTCAGAGCTGACACTGTGCTTGTTGTGTTGTGTTGTAATCACACAGCTCCGAGCTGGGCGTGTGTGACTGTGTTGTGTTGTGTTGTGTTATAAACACACAACTCCGAGCTGGGCGTGTGTGACTGTGTTGTGTTGTGTTGTAAACACACAGCTCAGAGCTGAGTGTGTGTGACTGCGTTGTGTTGTGTTGTAAACACACAGCTCAGAGCTGGGTGTGTGTGACTGCGTTGTGTTGTAATCACACAGCTCCGAGCTGGGTAGTGTGTGACTCTGCTTGTGTTGTGTTGTAATCACACAGCTCCGAGCTGGGTAGTGTGTGACTCTGCTTGTGTTGTGTTGTGTTGTAATCACACAGCTCCGAGCTGGGTAGTGTGTGACTGTGCTTGTGTTGTGTTGTAATCACACAGTTCCGAGCTGGGTAGTGTGTGACTCTGCTTGTGTTGTGTTGTGTTGTAATCACACAGCTCCGAGCTGGGTAGTGTGTGACTCTGCTTGTGTTGTGTTGTAATCACACAGCTCCGAGCTGGGTAGTGTGTGACTCTGCTTGTGTTGTGTTGTGTTGTAATCACACAGCTCCGAGCTGGGTAGTGTGTGACTCTGCTTGTGTTGTGTTGTGTTGTAATCACACAGCTCCGAGCTGGGTAGTGTGTGACTCTGCTTGTGTTGTGTTGTGTTGTAATCACACAGCTCCGAGCTGGGTAGTGTGTGACTCTGCTTGTGTTGTGTTGTGTTGTAATCACACAGCTCCGAGCTGGGTAGTGTGTGACTCTGCTTGTGTTGTGTTGTGTTGTAATCACACAGCTCCGAGCTGGGTAGTGTGTGACTCTGCTTGTGTTGTGTTGTAATCACACAGCTCCGAGCTGGGTAGTGTGTGACTCTGCTTGTGTTGTGTTGTAATCACACAGCTCCGAGCTGGGTAGTGTGTGACTCTGCTTGTGTTGTGTTGTGTTGTAATCACACAGCTCCGAGCTGGGTAGTGTGTGACTCTGCTTGTGTTGTGTTGTAATCACACAGCTCCGAGCTGGGTAGTGTGTGACTGTGCTTGTGTTGTGTTGTGTTGTAAACACACAGCTCCGAGCTGGGTAGTGTGTGACTCTGCTTGTGTTGTGTTGTAATCACACAGTTCCGAGCTGGGTAGTGTGTGACTCTGCTTGTGTTGTGTTGTGTTGTAATCACACAGCTCCGAGCTGGGTAGTGTGTGACTCTGCTTGTGTTGTGTTGTAATCACACAGCTCCGAGCTGGGTAGTGTGTGACTCTGCTTGTGTTGTGTTGTGTTGTAATCACACAGCTCCGAGCTGGGTAGTGTGTGACTCTGCTTGTGTTGTGTTGTGTTGTAATCACACAGCTCCGAGCTGGGTAGTGTGTGACTCTGCTTGTGTTGTGTTGTGTTGTAATCACACAGCTCCGAGCTGGGTAGTGTGTGACTCTGCTTGTGTTGTGTTGTGTTGTAATCACACAGCTCCGAGCTGGGTAGTGTGTGACTCTGCTTGTGTTGTGTTGTGTTGTAATCACACAGCTCCGAGCTGGGTAGTGTGTGACTCTGCTTGTGTTGTGTTGTGTTGTAATCACACAGCTCCGAGCTGGGTAGTGTGTGACTCTGCTTGTGTTGTGTTGTGTTGTAATCACACAGCTCCGAGCTGGGTAGTGTGTGACTCTGCTTGTGTTGTGTTGTAATCACACAGCTCCGAGCTGGGTAGTGTGTGACTCTGCTTGTGTTGTGTTGTAATCACACAGCTCCGAGCTGGGTAGTGTGTGACTCTGCTTGTGTTGTGTTGTGTTGTAATCACACAGCTCCGAGCTGGGTAGTGTGTGACTCTGCTTGTGTTGTGTTGTAATCACACAGCTCCGAGCTGGGTAGTGTGTGACTGTGCTTGTGTTGTGTTGTGTTGTAAACACACAGCTCCGAGCTGGGTAGTGTGTGACTCTGCTTGTGTTGTGTTGTAATCACACAGTTCCGAGCTGGGTAGTGTGTGACTCTGCTTGTGTTGTGTTGTGTTGTAATCACACAGCTCCGAGCTGGGTAGTGTGTGACTCTGCTTGTGTTGTGTTGTAATCACACAGCTCCGAGCTGGGTAGTGTGTGACTCTGCTTGTGTTGTGTTGTGTTGTAATCACACAGCTCCGAGCTGGGTAGTGTGTGACTCTGCTTGTGTTGTGTTGTGTTGTAATCACACAGCTCCGAGCTGGGTAGTGTGTGACTCTGCTTGTGTTGTGTTGTGTTGTAATCACACAGCTCCGAGCTGGGTAGTGTGTGACTCTGCTTGTGTTGTGTTGTGTTGTAATCACACAGCTCCGAGCTGGGTAGTGTGTGACTCTGCTTGTGTTGTGTTGTGTTGTAATCACACAGCTCCGAGCTGGGTAGTGTGTGACTCTGCTTGTGTTTGGCAGCACACCCGCTTCGTTCTCGAGTGCAAAGACAAGGAGCCCGATGTTCTGTTTGTGGGGGACTCCATGGTGCAGCTGCTACACCAGTACGAGGTGAGTGTGAGTGTCTGGTGCGGGACGATCACTGTGCAGACCTCCCTTGTGTGTGAGTGTCATGCTCTCTGTGTGTGTTTGGGGAGTGTCATGCTCTCTGTGTGTTTGGGGGAGTGTCATGCTCTCTGTGTGTTTGGGGGGTGTCATGCTCTCTGTGTGTTTGGGGGGTGTCATGCTCTCTGTGTGTTTGGGGGGTGTCATGCTCTCTGTGTGTTTGGGGGAGTGTCATGCTCTCTGTGTGTTTGGGGGGTGTCATGCTTTCTCTGTGTGTTTGGGGGGTGTCATGCTCTCTGTGTGTTTGGGGGGTGTCATGCTCTCTCTGTGTGTTTGGGGGGTGTGATGCTCTTTGTGTGTTTGGGGGGTGTCATGCTCTCTGTGTGTTTGGGGGGTGTCATGCTCTCTGTGTGTTTGGGGGGTGTCATGCTCTCTGTGTGTTTGGGGGGGTGTCATGCTCTCTGTGTGTTTGGGGGGTGTCATGCTCTCTCTGTGTGTTTGGGGGGTGTGATGCTCTTTGTGTGTTTGGGGGGTGTCATGCTCTCTGTGTGTTTGGGGGGTGTCATGCTTTCTCTATGTGTTTGGGGGTGTCATGCTCTCTGTGTGTTTGGGGGTGTCATGCTCTCTCTGTGTGTTTGGGGGGTGTGATGCTCTTTGTGTGTTTGGGGGGTGTCATGCTCTCTGTGTGTTTGGGGGGGTGTCATGCTCTCTGTGTGTTTGGGGGGTGTCATGCTCTCTGTGTGTTTGGGGGGTGGCATGCTCTTTGTGTGTTTGGGGGAGTGGCATGCTCTCTGTGTGTTTGGGGGGTGTCATGCTCTCTCTGTGTGTTTGGGGGGTGTGATGCTCTTTGTGTGTTTGGGGGGTGTCATGCTCTCTGTGTGTTTGGGGGGTGTCATGCTCTCTGTGTGTTTGGGGGGTGTCATGCTCTCTGTGTTTGGGGGGTGTCATGCTCTCTCTGTGTGTTTGGGGGGTGTCATGCTCTCTCTGTGTGTTTGGGGGGTGTCATGCTCTCTGTGTGTTTGGGGGGTGACATGCTCTCTGTGTGTTTGGGGGGTGTCATGCTCTCTGTGTGTTTGGGGGGTGTCATGCTCTCTGTGTGTTTGGGGGAGTGGCATGCTCTCTGTGTGTTTGGGGGAGTGGCATGCTCTCTGTGTGTTTGGGGGGTGTCATGCTCTCTGTGTGTTTGGGGGGGTGTCATGCTCTCTGTGTGTTTGGGGGAGTGGCATGCTCTCCTGGCCTGGTAGTTCTGGTCTTGTTTGCTTCGCTTCGCTTGGTTTTCTGATAAACTCTCTGCTGCTGGTTTGCTGTGCCCAGGTCTGGCAGGAGCTCTTCTCTCCGCTCCACGCGCTCAGCTTCGGGATCGGAGGCGACACCACGAGCCACGTGCTGTGGAGGCTGCAGAACGGAGAGCTGGAGAACATCACACCCAAGGTACTGGGAGAGGGAGCACCCTGTTACAAAGATCCCGACTTGGAAGCTGCAGGTGATTTGAGAATGGTGTCCCGAGTGTACGGCAAGCCATCGGGGCCACAAACGTATTGACACGACGTGTTACGAAAGTGCCAATGAAAGGGGAGCATTGTCATCACGTGACTGTTGCACAACGCGTATTTTAAAATGCAGCGCGTAGTGGATTTCGTACTAACGTGTAACACATTTTACATGTTATGCCAAGAGGGCCCTGACGATTTGATTCAACGCGTTGGCACAGCCAATCAGTGTGTCGTTTTTAAATCACATGGTACTTTGTAACCCTGCCCACAATGCATTGTGGAATTTCAGCCACAGCCAATCCCGACTGCTCTTATAGGCAGCATAATAAATACTCAAAACAGCGACCTGCTCACAGAGTAACAAGATTGACTTCATAAACAGAAAATATATAACATGCGTGTGCGTGTATCTATATGCATCTTATCCGTTCGGATTGATAATTCTCATTCTAAGTCAGGTTAAGATATTTTTGAATGTATTTTTTTTTTTTTATTTGATCACTTAAGCACGTTTATTTTGGCACATTATTTCCTGTTAGTTAATGCTCTCCAGTTTGCAGCTCCCATGCGTGTAAATTGATTGATTTTGGAGACTCTGAGCACCTGGTATAAATGTTCCTGATTTCATGGTTCCAGAGATTGACTTGTCCAGTGTGATGTGATCCTGGGTTTGTTTGGAGTGGAGGCTGACGTGGTAGATCTGCCAAGTATGCTTACCACCTGTATTTAATAAAACGAAGTTCATTCACCGATGTAACACTGCGGTCTAGCGCGTTTCCCTTCTGGTGTTCCGCCTGGCTGACCCCCCCCCCCCCCCCCATCAGAAAGAATCAGTGCCCCTCACCGGTGCTAGAACTTCAGGTTTTATATTCCAGCTGTTTCAGGGAGCTGTTCCTCCTTGTACAGCATTATTATTATTATTATTTATTTCTTAGCAGACGCCCTTATCCAGGGCGACTTACAATCGTAAGCAAATACATTAAGTGTTACAATACAAGTAATACAATAAGAGCAAGAAATACAATAACTTTTGTTCAAGCAAAGTACAAGTGTGACAAACCACAATTCAATAATACAGCAGATAATAGTGATAGTTACATCAGGATATGATTAAATAGTGATAGTTACATCAGGATGTGATTAAATACAAAATACTACAGGTTAAACACTTGGCAGATTACAGTATTCTGAAGTACAGGATTAAATGCAGTAAACTAGGGGGCAGATAAGAGCAAGTAAAGCGCATTTAAGGAAGGGTGATAGTGTCCCAGGGTACAAACAGAGGAGTTCTACAGGTGCTGTTTGAAGAGGTGAGTCTTAAGGAGGCGCCGGAATGTGGTCAGGGACTGGGCAGTCCTGACATCTGTAGGAAGGTCATTCCACCACTGCGGGGCAAGGGTGGAGAAGGAGCGGGCTAACATCTTACTGTATCAGTTAACACTGTACGTCACCAGCTGTAGTATGAGTTGGACTATATTATTCTTTTTTCAATTGTAATGTGTGTCTGTTATATTATTCACATTCCACGTGAGATTGCTCACATCCAGACTGTCGCTTTAAATAGTGACCTAGTGTAGCGATATTCCTGGAGTTTAAATCTTGTCTTAGACTTTATATTGAAGAAGATGACAAGGTTTATTTTTAATTTCATGATTCCTTTTTTGTAAAAATATCCCAAGCAGATGAATCTTTCTAATCAGGATTATTTTAAAATAAAGTTGTTCCTGTACATTTCTGACTCCATTTAGGTTGCAATATCATGAATTCATTTGTAAATCAGGCCTATTTTATGCATGAGACGGGTTCATGACCTTATCTACAAAGTAAAAAAAGCCTTGATTGGCTGTCGCGTGAGTCATTACGCCCCCTAAACGATACTGTCCCCCCATTGGCTCTTTATGCTACGTGTAGCACACATTCCATTACGCGTTGGGTTTTGACATTATGGCTCTTTTGGCGTTTGCTATTGTTTTAGGACGCGTAGCCTGATCCCAGTCTTCTTTACACGTTGAGAAACACCGCTTCTCATTGGTCACTTTCTTACGCGTTGTGTCAATACGTTTGTGACCCCGATGGCTTGCCGTACGAGTGGGGCAGATAGTATAACCAAGCCCAGTACACAGACACAGAGAGAGAGAGAGACTCACACATTAAAGACATGACTTTGAGCTGGCTTGTCTATGACAGATTTGCAGAGCAGGGTTCTCCAGCCCCTCTCCTGGAGAGTGACAGATTTGCAGAGCGGGGTTCTCCAGCCCCTCTCCTGGAGAGTGACAGATTTGCAGAGCGGGGTTCTCCAGCCCCTCTCCTGGAGAGTGACAGATTTGCAGAGCAGGGGTATCCAGCCCTGGTCCTGGAGAGTGACAGATTTGCAGAGCAGGGTTCTCCAGCCCCTCTCCTAGAGAGTGACAGATTTGCAGAGCAGGGGTCTCCAGCCCTGGTCCTGGAGAGTGACAGATTTGCAGAGCAGGGTTCTCCAGCCCCTCTCCTGGAGAGTGACAGATTTGCAGAGCAGGGTTCTCCAGCCCCTCTCCTGGAGAGTGACAGATTTGCAGAGCAGGGGTCTCCAGCCCTGGTCCTGGAGAGTGACAGATTTGCAGAGCAGGGTTCTCCAGCCCCTCTCCTGGAGAGTGACAGATTTGCAGAGCGGGGTTCTCCAGCCCCTCTCCTGGAGAGTGACAGATTTGCAGAGCAGGGGTATCCAGCCCTGGTCCTGGAGAGTGACAGATTTGCAGAGCAGGGTTTTCCAGCCCCTCTCCTGGAGAGTGACAGATTTGCAGAGCAGGGGTCTCCAGCCCTGGTCCTGGAGAGTGACAGATTTGCAGAGCAGGGGTCTCCAGCCCCTGCTTCTGGAGAGTAAGATGAACAAGGGGACACACAGAGTCATGCTGGTGTTGCTGTTTTCTTTGTCCCCAGGTGGTGGTAGTCTGGGTAGGAACCAATAATCACGAGCACACGGTGGAGCAGATTGTCGGGGGGATCCAGGCCATCGTACACCTGATCAACACATGCCAGCCGCAAGCGAAAGTGGTCGTGCTGGTGAGGAAACCAGTCTATAGAGACCGCTGTGTATGCAGACTGACCTGTCTATAGAGACCGCTGTGTATGCAGACTGACCTGTCTATAGAGACCGCTGTGTATGCAGACTGACCTGTCTATAGAGACCGCTGTGTATGCAGACTGACCTGTCTATAGAGACCGCTGTTATGCAGACTGACCTGTCTATAGAGACCGCTGTGTACGCAGACTGACCTGTCTATAGAGACCGCTGTGTACGCAGACTGACCTGTCTATAGAGACCGCTGTGTATGCAGACTGACCTGTCTATAGAGACCGCTGTGTACGCAGACTGACCTGTCTATAGAGACCGCTGTGTACGCAGACTGACCTGTCTATAGAGACCGCTGTGTACGCAGACTGACCTGTCTATAGAGACTGCTGTGTATGCAGACTGACCTGTCTGTAGAGACTGCTGTGTACGCAGACTGACCTGTCTGTAGAGACTGCTGTGTACGCAGACTGACCTGTCTATAGAGACCGCTGTGTACGCAGACTGACCTGTCTATAGAGACCGCTGTGTACGCAGACTGACCTGTCTATAGAGACCGCTGTGTACGCAGACTGACCTGTCTATAGAGACCGCTGTGTACGCAGACTGACCTGTCTATAGAGACCGCTGTGTACGCAGACTGACCTGTCTATAGAGACCGCTGTGTATGCAGACTGACCTGTCTATAGAGACCGCTGTGTACGCAGGCTGACCTGTCTATAGAGACCGCTGTGTATGCAGACTGACCTGTCTATAGAGACTGCTGTGTATGCAGACTGACCTGTCTATAGAGACCGCTGTGTACGCAGACTGACCTGTCTATAGAGACCGCTGTGTACGCAGACTGACCTGTCTATAGAGACCGCTGTGTATGCAGACTGACCTGTCTATAGAGACCGCTGTGTACGCAGACTGACCTGTCTATAGAGACACTGTGTACGCAGACTGACCTGTCTATAGAGACTGCTGTGTATGCAGACTGACCTGTCTATAGAGACTGCTGTGTATGCAGACTGACCTGTCTATAGAGACTGCAGTGTATGCAGACTGACCTGTCTAGAGACCGCTGTGTATGCAGCCACAAGTTTAGTACCAGGCCCATTCACTTAAGGTGCAGTGTTGCTCACTCTACACTAGAGGGCACAGTGTTGCACTACTCACCTATCCTGTTCTCTAATAGTGCTATCTTACTCACTTTCCACTATGGGGACTGTGACTTCATGTTTAGAGGATATTTACCTACAGTAGATTTCATTGAACTGTTCTGAAGATAGCTGGCTAGAAGATAAAGCTGCAGGTGATCTGGGCATGGTGTCCTGAGTGTGAGGTTGTGCTTCAGTGTGATTCTCTCTCTCTCTCTCTCTCTCTGTTTCTCTCTCCTCTCTCTCTCTCCCTCGCTCTCTCTCTCTCCCCCTCACGCGCTCTCCCCCTCTCTCTCGATCTCTCTCTCTCCCTCTCCCTCGCTCTCTCTCTTTAGGGATTGCTGCCCCGCGGGGAGCGGCCGAACCCCCTGAGAGAGAAGAACGCGGAGGTGAACCGTGTGCTGCGCGCCTCCCTGCCGCGCCTGGGCAGCGTGCAGTTCCTGGACGTGGGCTCCGGGTTCGTGCAGTCCGACGGCACGATCTCCACCCACGACATGTTCGACTTCCTGCACCTCACCCCCGCAGGCTACGCCGCCATCGCCAAGCCCCTGCACGACCTGCTGCTGCAGCTACTGGAAGAGACCCCCGAGGAGAGCCGGCCCATCCTCGCCTGATTGGAGCAGGGGAGACACGCCCCTTCAAGGATTGGATCGGAGCTTAGTTTGTAGGATAGAGGAGGTTACATGATTGGCTAACACAGTTGTGGCTGCAATGGAGAGTCAGTGTTGTGTATTAATTGGGTAGCAAACACAAAAGAAACTCTAGAATATTTAGGACCTCCTCTAGTCTATGAAGCAAATACCAAATGAGATCAGCCCTCCACTGATACCAGTCTCATTGGAGGAGAGGCTCCCTCTGGCCTCTGCTCTGATTGGTGGAGAGGTGCTGCCCCTCATTCTTGTACCCTCACTGGTGCGACACGCTATATTCTCCCCTGGGCTGCATTGCCAGGTTTGTTGTGAACTGAAGCAGTTGGGGAACATATTTTTTTAGGAGGGAGGGGCACTTGAACCTCCTCTGAATGTGCACCTGCTTCTTCAGTTCAGAATGAGCTCTCTGGGGGAGGAGCCCCGCCTCCCCCTGGAACAGCAGCACAGCGCCCCGCCCTCGCAGCATTCCAAAGCTCTCTGTTATTCCTTTTAGGATTTGTACATCCGAAATAATGATTGTATTATCAGGATAATGATTTTCTTCTGTTTTTATTTTTGATGTGATAAATCATTCTAACCCTGGTCCTGAGAGTTGTGCTGAGCTGTAGGAGAGATGGGAGATCGTATGGAGCTTCTTATTTAGACACTCTTGTTAATTCAGCTGTCGCAATCCTGTCCAAGTCTCTAACTAGACAATTTGACCCATTCCAATCCCAACTAATAGTTATTGACACCCGTGTCACTGCATTGTACATATTGACTCCCTCCCTGCTCGCTTGGTATTGACTCCATATGGACCCCTGAAGTGTAGATGTTGTATTCCTGACCGGCCAGTAACTTTTCTGGACACTAACTGGAGCTTGTGACTGGTTCCCAGTTACAGTTTGTAAATATTGAGTCTCCCTGTGCACTTGCTCTCTGCCTGCTCCCCCTCCCCAGTCTCTGGTTGTTGATATTGACCCCCTTGATTGTATATTTTAGCTCACACACTGTACATTGACCCCCTGATCTGAGGTGTTGACCCTCTCTCCCGCTCAGCATAATTCTGCCTCGGGCTCTGCAGGCGACTCCTTGTTCATTGAGAATCCTCTGTGCCAGAACAGATCTGCTTTCCTCGCCCTCTCGTCTCTCTCATGCCAGTGCTGTCGAGTTAATCTTCATCTCAGCGCTCTGTTCTTCTAGAGAGCTAGCTGTTGTTACTCGTACTGTTCCTAACCAGAAAATGTGGGTCCCGTTCCCCGGTGACTACAGCAGAACAGGGGCTCCCCGGTGACTACAGCAGAACAGGGGCTCCCCGGTGATTACAGCAGAACAGGGGCTCCCCGGTGATTACAGCAGAACAGGGGCTCCCCTACAGCAGAACAGGGGCTCCCCGGTGACTACAGCAGAACAGGGTCTCCCTCATGACTACAGCAGAACAGGGGCTCCCCGGTGACTACAGCAGAACAGGGGCTCCCCTACAGCAGAACAGGGGCTCCCCGGTGACTACAGCAGAACAGGGGCTCCCCTACAGCAGAACAGGGGCTCCCCGGTGACTACAGCAGAACAGGGTCTCCCTCATGACTACAGCAGAACAGGGGCTCCCTGGTGACTACAGCAGAACAGGGGCAGGGAGTGTCTGGGTCTCTGAGCTTCACTAAGTAAAGAAGTTTTGTAGCTGATGCTCTGTGCATCGTTTACTGAGACACAGCGCCCCCCTGCTGCTCCCCCCTGTAACAGACCCAGCTCTGCGTGACTGGGGAATGGGCTAGCCTCACTGCTTTACTATAACCTGTACCTCAGTCCACAGTGCACAGCACCATTTGAAACGTGAGGCGGGCTGATAATACTACTGTCTTTGTAGACTGTGTTGTGAGATCAAAATGATCGTCGTTAATAATGTTAGACAGCTCGTTAGATTATGCAAAACTCTGATGTGGAACGTTTTTGCTTTTCAGTCACGATGCTGAGACGTGTGCACTACTGATCCGCAGAGCGTCATTTCACCTCGACTGAGTCTTTCTGTGTTTAGAAAGTATTACTAATATTGTTATTGTGTCATAAAAGGGTTACACATGTACACTAGCCATACAGAATATCTGCATCATTGAATTATATTCCTGTGTGATAGAGTGACGCAACAGTTTAGCATGGACCAGGAGAGGGGAACTTACAGGGAGACAGCAGAGTGTGTGTGAGAGAGAGACAGACAGAGAGAGGAACTGTTACAGGGAGACAGCAGAGTGTGTGAGAGAGAGAGACAGAGACAGAGAGAGGAACTGTTACAGGGAGACAGCAGAGTGTGTGTGAGACAGAGACAGAGAGAGGAACTGTTACAGGGAGACAGCAGAGTGTGTGAGAGAGAGAGACAGAGACAGAGAGAGGAACTGTTACAGGGAGACAGCAGAGTGTGTGTGAGACAGAGACAGAGAGAGGAACTGTTACAGGGAGACAGCAGAGTGTGTGAGAGAGAGCAGAGAGAGGAACTGTTACAGGGAGACAGCAGAGTGTGTGAGAGAGAGAGACAGAGACAGAGAGGAACTGTTACAGGGAGACAGCAGAGTGTGAGAGAGAGAGCAGAGAGATGAACTGTTACAGGGAGACAGCAGAGTGTGTGAGAGAGAGCAGAGAGAGGAACTGTTACAGGGAGACAGCAGAGTGTGTGTGAGAGAGAGACAGAGACAGAGAGAGGAACTGTTACAGGGAGACAGCAGAGTGTGTGTGAGAGAGAGACAGAGAGAGGAACTGTTACAGGGAGACAGCAGAGTGTGTGTGAGAGAGAGACAGAGAGGAACTGTTACAGGGAGACAGCAGAGTGTGTGTGAGAGAGACAGACAGAGAGAGGAACTGTTACAGGGAGACAGCAGAGTGTGTGAGAGAGAGACAGAGACAGAGAGAGGAACTGTTACAGGGAGACAGCAGAGTGTGTGTGAGAGAGACAGACAGAGAGAGGAACTGTTACAGGGAGACAGCAGAGTGTGTGAGAGAGAGCAGAGAGATGAACTGTTACAGGGAGACAGCAGAGGTTGTGAGAGAGCAGAGAGATGAACTGTTACAGGGAAACAGCAGAGGTTGTGAGAGAGAGCAGAGAGATGAACTGTTACAGGGAGACAGCAGAGGTTGTGAGAGAGAGCAGAGAGATGAACTGTTACAGGGAGACAGCAGAGTGTGTGTGAGAGAGAGACAGAGACAGAGAGAGGAACTGTTACAGGGAGACAGCAGAGTGTGTGAGAGAGAGCAGAGAGATGAACTGTTACAGGGAGACAGCAGAGGTTGTGAGAGAGCAGAGAGATGAACTGTTACAGGGAGACAGCAGAGTGTGTGAGAGAGAGCAGAGAGATGAACTGTTACAGGGAGACAGCAGTCTGCCTGCACTCTGCTTTCTTTCCCTGTATTCGTCGATTGGAAACGTACCCAGTCTGTCCCCACACAGGCGAGTCTGTGGGTCTGGGTGCTTGCAGTGTCTCTCCCCACAAGGCTGGCTGAGAGGAGGAGAGCGCTGCATCCTGGGTACCTGCTTGTGTAGTTTAAGCCTTGCGTAGATTTAATTCTACACAGCCCCGTCCGAATGTACAGGTGATTCAAGAGTAAGGTTACCACATCAATGACAGGGTGAGCTGATGTGTTAAACTGACTTTCTAATCACCCAGAGTCTGTGTGTGCTGCCTGGGTTTGTCGTAGCAGAGTATTCAAATAAAAACAAGAACCAGTGGAACAGGATCTGTGTGTTTTGTCTCTTTTTTTAATGTATTTATCCTGCTATAGAACAGCAGGACTCTTGTATGACTCAATGGATCCTTCATCTGTTGATTGTGTTTTCTTTGTCGAACTACACCCAACCGCGATCTGTCAGTCACAAAGGTGTAACACTAGTCTCACATCTCACTTAACTCAATGTAAGTGGTGTGGAATTAACCCACAGCTCTCCTGGACAGGAGGAGTAAGTCAGCCCCTGACCTCTGCTCCCAGGCACTTCCTCTGAGACACATACCTTCTCTCGCTCTGGTCCTCTGACAGTCTCACCCTTCACTGACACACTCTCACTAGCCTGAACGCTGACGTGATGGAATTCCCCACAGCAGGATTGTGCAAGACATGAATCCACCGTTCTTTCATTCCAGTACCTCATGTATCTGTTGAAACTCTGTATTTCAAGCTGTTGTAACTTCCTTTGCATTCTCAGTGGTATGGGAAAACCTGAAGTCCCACAGTAGTGCTTTGCATAGCTTCCCACAACGAACAAGACAGGAGAGAGACTGTGGCTCCCTGGCAGGCCTGCTCTCCTTGTTCTCAGGAGTGTGCGACACAAACTGTTTGAGGAATCAGACACAACACCGAACTACAGTACAGAGACGTGGGGCAGGCAGCCTAAAGTTCACAGGTCAAGCAGGGCTCAAGTAGCATTTGGCATGTCACTCCAGCCCGTAAACAGCTCTTCTGTTTCCCTTTGGTGAAGACGACCTGGAGTCTGGGAGTCTTGAGACTTGCAGATCATTTTCAATAGAGCTGTTGCTTGAAAGTGATGTGATGCAGGGAGGTCGTGTTCTCAACTCTAACACACTGTGAGAGAGCTGTGAAGTGTAATTCAGTGAGAACATCCTCAACTCGTGTCTTCTGTTAGTCATTTTGAAAACAGACAGCCCTACCATAACTAAATAAAGAGCTTTAGTGTCTAACAGGGATGGAAATAAGACGCAGTGCCTAGCAGTTTCAACTATTCTAGGTTTTACTATGAACTCGATTAGCTCCAGTGTGTAGGTAACAATCTCAGGTGTATCTTATTAAAAGCGTATTAAAACCAGGAATGGATCAAACTCCTATGCATGGGAGTGTCATTTCCATCCCTGGAGTCTTACATGGAAAATAAGACTGCACCCAACACTGACTTGCAGTATTTTGTTGCTGTTGTTGTTTTTTCTGACATTTAGAACTAGAAACGAGACTTTAATTTCCGAAGAACCGGCTTTCCCTGAAGTCAGCCGAAACCCGGCGGAGTTTGCTTGCTGCCGCCCCTTTAAACGAAGGCCCGACTCCGCGAGGTGACGTCATCGCATGCAGCTGGGTGTTTGCAGGGACGCCTTCATTGTAAACTGCATCGATGTGTAGCAGGTGTGTAGCGGTATCCACAGGTTAAAAAAGCGAGGCATCCCCCCCACACAGCAAAACTAGGGCACCCCGTGCAGACCGAGGGGTGCAAACCACCACAGAGGAGCTCAAACCGCGTTGATTTCTTCATTTAAAAAACACAAGACGCCTTCTTTGCTGGGCAGGAGTCTGGACCCGGATCTCTGTCATTGTCGTTTTTGAATTAACCAAAACAGGAAAAGCTGCAGCGAGATGTGACCCGTTTTTTTTAGACAAGAAAGCGGAATGATGTGCTTTGACAAGGGACCGCGTGGATTCATCACGCATCTTGTCCACGGCACGGCCAGAAGCCGCAGCGATCTCCTTCCTTGTTTTTGTCGGGTGTCTCGTTGCGTTGTGTATGCGAGCGCAGCAGCGCCTCATCGGAAGCCAGCGTGTGTGTGATTGCTTCAGACCGAGCCTGCTGAACGGTTGCAAGCACCAGTTGTATTTTGATATCCTTATCTCACCGGAGTTGCACAATAACAGTAACAGCCTGCTGTGAAGCAGCTATATACAGTACAGACCAACACCGTGTGCGTGCGTGAAGTGTCCGCGTCGGGAGAAGGCTTACTTGGAAAATTACAAGTCATGGGAACGTGGAGAAGTTTGAAATCGCGACACAAGGAAGCGCAGCCGGCGGAGACCTCTCTTCACAGTTGGCCGGTTATGTGGCTCTGTCTGGCGCTGGCAACGCTGACTATCCCGAGTGTCGCGACCGCCAAGATCGTCGTCATTCAAAAAGATGCCAACTTCGATGTCAGCTACAATGACAGCGTCACCGACGAGCTGCAAAACGTCTATGCCTTTAACCACACCGTGTCCAGACACAAGGTGAGTGTCGTGCTGTAGAGACGCTGCCCCTGGGGGCAGAGCACACCTCTACAAGCATGGGGCTGTGCACAGCTGGGGACGCTTGCTGAAAACAGTACCCAGCCTATAATAACTGCTGTTTCATATACTGACTCTCATGCCGTGGTTAATACAGTGTGTGCTGGTGACCTGTTCGTGTAGGTAGTATAACAGCGTTCAGATGTGTCCAATTAGAACATAAGAACATAGGAAAGTTCACAAACCAGAGGAGGCCATTCGGACCATCTTGCTCGTTTGGTTGTTAGTAGCTTATTGATCCCAGAATCTCATCAAGCAGCTTCTTGAAGGATCCCAGGGTGTCAGCTTCAACAACATCAATTACACACGCACACACACACACACACACACGCACACACACGCACACACACGCACACAGAATTCACTTGTACACTCCTGTTCATACATTTGGATGGAGTTTCTTCCCTTTGGACCCTGCATGCCACTGCATGGCTGGGTGACACAGCGTGTATAAAGGTTAAATGCCAAAACTCACATTGCAAAATGAAAAGGGTATATATATATATATATATATATATATATATATATATATATATATATATATATATATATATATATATATATTTTAATGGAGTTAACATTTTAGAAGAACCCCCTTCAGACTTGAGTTTTTAACATAGACTCAAAGTTAACTTCTTGTTTTCAAGGCCTTGTGTCATTCTTCACTGCTGCTGAAGAGTTTGAATTCGCTCAGGGCTGTAAAACCTGGACTGGTTCAAACAGCTGTGTGATAGCCAGCCCTCTATTGTTGTGCTGCTCATCAGAAATGCTTGTCATTCACCAGATGGCAAGCTTGTGTTGCTGGCCTGCACAGTGTGCTGCTGTGGGGAGATGCATACGGATCTGCACATTCAATACAGTACAGGATATAGAACTCAGCGCTGTGGATCTGAGAGCCAGCACATTCAATACAGTACAGAGAACTCAGCGCTGTGGATCTGAGAGCCAGCACATTCAATACAGTACAGTATAGAGAACTCAGCGCTGTGGATCTGAGAGCCAGCACATTCAATACAGTACAGTATAGAGAACTCAGCGCTGTGGATCTGAGAGCCAGCACATTCAATACAGTACAGTATAGAGAACTCAGCGCTGTGATCTGAGAGCCAGCACATTCAATACAGTACAGTATAGAGAACTCAGCGCTGTGGATCTGAGAGCCAGCACATTCACTACAGTACAGGATAGGGAACTCAGCGCTGTGGATCTGAGAGCCAGCACATTCAATACAGTACAGTATAGAGAACTCAGCGCTGTGGATCTGAGAGCCAGCACATTCAATACAGTACAGTATAGAGAACTCAGCGCTGTGGATCTGAGAGCCAGCACATTCAATACAGTACAGTATAGAGAACTCAGCGCTGTGGATCTGAGAGCCAGCACATTCAATACAGTACAGTATAGAGAACTCAGCGCTGTGGATCTGAGAGCCAGCACATTCAATACAGTACAGTATAGAGAACTCAGCGCTGTGGATCTGAGAGCCAGCACATTCAATACAGTACAGTATAGAGAACTCAGCGCTGTGGATCTGAGAGCCAGCACATTCAATACAGTACAGTATAGAGAACTCAGTGCTGTGGATCTGAGAGGCAGCACATTCAATACAGTACAGTATAGAGAACTCAGCGCTGTGGATCTGAGAGCCAGCACATTCAATACAGTACAGTATAGAGAACTCAGCACTGTGGATCTGAGAGCCAGCACATTCAATACAGTACAGTATAGAGAACTCAGTGCTGTGGATCTGAGAGCCAGCACATTCCATACAGTACAGTATAGAGACTGGGATCTGAGTTCATTAAACACAGTGCACAGCCTCTGTGAAGTGTCTGATTTCCTGGTGCAGTAATCTCCAGAGCAGGATCTGCAGCAGTAAGTAAACAAAGTGCAAATGTGTCAGCTGCTGATGTGGCAGCTGTAGTGTCATCTTGTGAAAGTGTCATCTTGTGAAAGTGCAGCTGAGGAACACCTGAACTGACCTGTGCAGCGGAGCGCAGCTCCTGTGCTGAGCAGTACAAGGTGTGATGAGCTGAGGAACACCTGAACTGACCTGTGCAGCGGAGCGCAGCTCCTGTGCTGAGCAGTACAAGGTGTGATGAGCTGAGGAACACCTGAACTGACCTGTGCAGTGGAGCACAGCTCCTGTGCTGAGCAGTACAAGGTGTGATGAGCTGAGGAACACCTGAACTGACCTGTGCAGCGGAGCGCAGCTCCTGTGCTGAGCAGTACAAGGTGTGATGAGCTGAGGAACACCTGAACTGACCTGTGCAGCGGAGCGCAGCTCCTGTGCTGAGCAGTACAAGGTGTGATCACATGAGGACTTTTAAAAGTAACTGTTAAGCAGATCTGACCCCCTTTTCACGTTGAAACCTCTTTTACAAGAACCCACTTCAGACTTGAGCCATGTGTTTTTAACATAGATTCAAAGATAACCTCCTGTTTTCAAAGCCTTGTGCCATTCTTCACTGAGAGCCAGCACATTCAATACAGTACAGTATAGAGAACTCAGCGCTGTGGATCTGAGAGCCAGCACATTCAGTACAGTATAGAGAACTCAGCGCTGTGGATCTGAGAGCCAGCACATTCAATACAGTACAGTATAGAGAACTCAGCGCTGTGGATCTGAGAGCCAGCACATTCAATACAGTACAGTATAGAGAACTCAGCGCTGTGGATCTGAGAGCCAGCACATTCAATACAGTACAGTATAGAGAACTCAGCGCTGTGGATCTGAGAGCCAGCACATTCAATACAGTACAGTATAGAGAACTCAGCGCTGTGGATCTGAGAGCCAGCACATTCAATACAGTACAGTATAGAGAACTCAGCGCTGTGGATCTGAGAGCCAGCACATTCAATACAGTACAGTATAGAGAACTCAGCGCTGTGGATCTGAGAGCCAGCACATTCAATACAGTACAGTATAGAGAACTCAGCGCTGTGGATCTGAGAGCCAGCACATTCAATACAGTACAGTATAGAGAACTCAGCGCTGTGGATCTGAGAGCCAGCACATTCAATACAGTACAGTATAGAGAACTCAGTGCTGTGGATCTGAGAGCCAGCACATTCAATACAGTACAGTATAGAGAACTCAGTGCTGGGGATCTGAGAGCCAGCACATTCAATACAGTACAGTATAGAGAACTCAGCGCTGTGGATCTGAGAGCCAGCACATTCAATACAGTACAGTATAGAGAACAGTGATGTAGTCCTAAATTTGAAAGTACCGACACACCAATTAAAATATAGATGTTTCTTAAACAAATGACACGAATTCACATTTTATTTGTACATTGAACTTGTGATAACATTTCATAGGTAATGCGTGTGTCTCTCGTGCAGCTTTTCGGTTACTCCCTCTTGATCGGAGCTGCCAGATTGGCGTTCTTCCAGCCAAATTTGGCTTGTTTTGAAAGCATCTAGTGGGTAAATGTTGTCTCTGGTGTTTTGGTTTTTTTTAATCTTTTTATCACACATGTTTTTTTCTATTCCTTTCTATCATGAGCTCATCACCAGCACAGAACTTCAATCACCACGATGCCCTGTACAGTATCTCCTCCCCCCCCCCCCCCCCCCCCGTAGTGTTAGTATAGCACGTCCCCCCAACCCCCCCCAATCCCCTGTCCCCCGTCCCATCTTTCTGCCGACAGTTCTGGACAATTTAATGTTGCACTACATTCTGAATACATTTTCCCTCGACATTCTGCATTTGATCTCATCAGATGCAAAAACAGAGGTTCTGATACTGTAAATAGTGAGAGAAAAAACAAGTACATAAATAAATAAACAAGTAAATAAATAGTTTATTACATTCTTACTTCTCTGTGTTTTTTTATTTTACAGAGATGTGTAGCTCTTATGTATGATTTTGTAATACAGTGCTCCCTCACTATAAGACTCGGTTATAACACGCTTCAGATATAACACTCCTACAGCATGTCCCCCAATTCCCTACACTAGTGACTCCTGCAATATCTCTACAGTAAACACAGTACCAGTGTTACTCAAACTATAAACAACTTCTCAGTGTAACTTCCGTTTCTGTCTCTCCGTTCTGATACAGTATCTGAACTGAAGAAAAGCTGCGCTGGCACTTTTATAACACAGACATCTCATTCAGCATGCGTTTTATAACTAAGAAAACATTAGGTCTATTACGTGGTTATCTTTCCTAATGTATTTACTTTTTTGCTGCGAGAGGAGCTGCAGCTTTCTCAGAGAAAGCTACGTCACGGGCAAAACATTCCAGCCCACCAAATCATAATTTATACCCCTTGTTTCCCTGCCCATTTACAATGTTACCCCCCCGGGCACAAAGTGCCATACTCCGCCAGTTCAAAGGGCATTCGTCCATTCCAATCCGCGGGTCTCTGCACTCGCTGATATACAGCAGTGTGGAGTAGTGGTTAGGGGCTCTGGACTCTTGACCGGAGGGTTGTGGGTTCAATCCCAGGTGGGGGACACTGCTGCTGTACCCTTGAGCAAGGTGCTTTACCTAGATTGCTCCAGTAAAAACCCAACTGTATAAATGAAAAAAGAATGTGATATCTTGCAACAATTGTAAGTCGCCCTGGATAAGGGCGTCAGCTAAGAAATCAATAATAATAATAATAATAATAATAATAATAATAATAATAATACAAAGCAGCTTCAGACCTGTGTTTATGTCCACAGCAGGATGCACTTTTGCTGTCTTCTTCGTCAGCATTTTTACTAAAACAATGGTCAGCCTTCTTAAAATAGTTCTGTAGTTTGTAACAGAAGTTCCTAATGTTCTCTTCATTGCATCACAAGGACTGACGGACTGAATCAGACGATTGTGGGGACCCCCCCCCCCCCCCCAAAAAAAAAAACACCTGTAGATGAATACAAGAAAACCTTCAGAATCACCCCGAATATCTCGGGGGGGGGAAAAAAATATTTAGTATGAGGGCTCACGTTCCTGTTTTTCTAATTGTAAACACAATTAGGCTGGTGAAATGTTCGGTATATATATACTGAATGTGTTAAGAGATGATTCATGCAGGTAACTGAAACACAGCTTTAAATAACAGCAGAAGCAGGTCCTGTGAAGTCCTGTCACAGTCGATGCTTGTTGATTGCAGAGCCCGGGTGCCGGCTGTAACAGTGTTATGTTAACCAGCACATGCAGTCATCAGTAACACATACTGTACAGTGTAATACATTGAGTCGTTCACCTGATGATTGCATACAGTTGTGAAGTACATTTCTGTTGAAAATGTCTATTCCTTATTCTGGGGAAATGCATAAAACTGTGAGGCACACGGGATCTGCAGTTCACAGGAATCTCCTGCATGTCATTTTCGTAGGACGTGTGCTTTGAGTTCACAGGAAGACGCCATTATCATGTCTGCGGTTCATTGGAATGCACTGTTCTTGTGTAATTCTGAACCCTCTAAAATGAACAGTGATATTATTTTGGCGCACCGTGGCTACATTGTAAAACAAAAACAAAAAAATCGAAATGCATTTCCTCTGCAACTAGTATTGGGCCCCCACCTGCGGCCCTCACTGTAATTCTATGCAGACTCTGTGGGCCCAGGGGCCCTCATACCAGCTGCACAGGAAGTGATCCGTCAAATCATTAAACCTCTAGATCTGGAGGAAAAACCTCTGATCTGGCAACACTGCAGCAAACATTTCAAATACGCGGCGGTTATCTGATTCAGAGTGGACCATCAAAACTGGTATGTAGGGAACCAGACTCTTTTGTTCCTAGTGGAAGGTGTTGAGCAATACAAGGTGTGATGACCTGAGGAACACCTGAACTGTGCAGTGTCTGTGTGGCCTCTCTGAGGCTGTGGCAGGCAGCTACGTCCTGAGCAGCTCGTTCTGCTGCCTGCTGTCCCTCTCCTAACAGGACTGACCGTTTCTCCGTGTCGGAGAGTCCAGGGAATTCTGTCACCTGAAATTTGGGGACGTTCACTTGGGGATCCCACATCTCAAATATGTTCGGCACGTTTGTTATTTCAGTCCGAAGCAGAATGAGGCGCCCAAACAGCAGTTTGCCTTTGCATCGGCACATAACGTAACTTTCATTTTTCCTGTGTGGCCTACAAACGAGCCCGAATTGTAAGTGCTAAGGAGCTCACCCCTGCTCTCTCCCCCTCTCCCCCTTCCTCCACCAGACGGAGGGTGTGCGTGTCTCTGTCAACGTGCTGTCGAAAGCTGTGGAGAACCCCATCCTCTTCGTGGTCCGGCAGAAACAAGCTGTCGTCTCCTTCCAGGTGCCTCTCATCCTGCGTGGGCTGTGAGTATCTCTGGAGTTAGAGTAGAAGCAGAGTCTCTCCATGTTTAGAGATGCAGGACCTCTGACCGCGTCTCTTGTTGCCGTAGTTACCAGCGGAAGTACGCGTACCAGGATGTCGCTCGCACGCTGTGCCAGCCGCCCACGCACAGAGACATGGAGATGCAGTTCTTCTACGTGGACGTGTCCACACTGTCCCCCCTCAACATTTCCTACCAGCTGAGAGTGAGCCGCGTGGACAGCTTCGTCCTGCTGTAAGAGAGCCGCAGCGTGTCACTGCGTCTGTGTGTGCGTTGTTTCGTTGCCTGTGTGTCTGTCTAGGTGTGTATTGTGTTCATGTGTAATCTGTTTCGGCCGAGAGTGCGGACAGCTTTGCAGAACGGCTATCTGTCTGTCTGTCAGTTTGTGGGTCTGTCTGTCTGACTGTCTGTCTGTCTGTGACCGTCTCTCTGATAGTTTTGATTCTGTGTCTTCCGCAGGACTGACAAGCTTTTCAATTTCATCGCCAACCCAGCCCAGCCCCAGGTAAGACGCGCCTGAATGCACCCCTAGTAAGCCCTGTTATTGGATAAGGCAGGGAGGCAGACGGGAGGGAGGCAGCGGGGGGCTGGCTCTGTGTGTAAGCCCTGGTTCTCTTGTGTCTCTGCAGTATTTCAAGTACGTGTTCCCAGAGGGAGTGGACTCCGTCATTGTGAAGGTGGACTCGGAGTCAGCCTTCCCCTGCTCTGTCATGTCCATACAGGATATCCTGGTGGGTGGAGATGCACACTGTAACCCTTGATGATTATTATTAATAACACATCCAAGCACAGGAGTGTTTTTTTCAGCAGTGTGAGCGTGTGTGTCTGACCTGGCTATGTTTTCCCCGCAGTGCCCCGTCTATGATCTGGACAACAACGTGGCCTTCCTGGGAATGTACCAGACCATGACCAAGAAGGCAGCCATCACCGTGCAGGTAAACAGCGCTGTGTTCCATGAACACCACCATCCGCGGCGCCGAGCTCGCTCTCTCTGCGTGCTCACCGCCCCTCTCCCTCTCTCCCTCCAGAGGAAGGATTTCCCCACGAACAGTTTCTACGTGGTGGTGGTCGTGAAGACGGAGGACGAGGCGTGTGGAGGACCGCTGCACTTCTACCCTCTGCAGCCAGGTTTGTGTTCACTCTCTTACTCAGCCAGGTCACTCTCTTACTCAGCCAGGTTTGCGTTCACTCTCTTACTCAGCCAGGTTTGTGTTCACTCTCTTACTCAGCCAGGTCACTCTCTTACTCAGCCAGGTCACTCTCTTACTCAGCCAGGTTTGTGTTCACTCTCTTACTCAGCCAGGTCACTCTCTTACTCAGCCAGGTTTGCGTTCACTCTCTTACTCAGCCAGGTTTGCGTTCACTCTCTTACTCAGCCAGGTTTGCGTTCACTCTCTTACTCAGCCAGGTTTGTGTTCACTCTCTTACTCAGCCAGGTTTGTGTTCACTCTCTTACTCAGCCAGGTTTGTGTTCACTCTCTTACTCAGCCAGGTCACTCTCTTACTCAGCCAGGTTTGCGTTCACTCTCTTACTCAGCCAGGTTTGTGTTCACTCTCTTACTCAGCCAGGTCACTCTCTTACTCAGCCAGGTCACTCTCTTACTCAGCCAGGTTTGTGTTCACTCTCTTACTCAGCCAGGTTTGTGTTCACTCTCTTACTCAGCCAGGTTTATGTTCACTCTCTTACTCAGCCAGGTTTGTGTTCACTCTCTTACTCAGCCAGGTTTATGTTCACTCTCTTACTCAGCCAGGTTTGCGTTCACTCTCTTACTCAGCCAGGTTTGCGTTCACTCTCTTACTCAGCCAGGTTTGTGTTCACTCTCTTACTCAGCCAGGTTTGTGTTCACTCTCTTACTCAGTCAGGTTTATGTTCACTCTCTTACTCAGCCAGGTTTGCGTTCACTCTCTTACTCAGCCAGGTTTGTGTTCACTCTCTTACTCAGCCAGGTTTGTGTTCACTCTCTTACTCAGCCAGGTTTGTGTTCACTCTCTTACTCAGCCAGGTTTGTGTTCACTCTCTTACTCAGCCAGGTTTGTGTTCACTCTCTTACTCAGCCAGGTTTGTGTTCACTCTCTTACTCAGCCAGGTCACTCTCTTACTCAGCCAGGTTTGTGTTCACTCTCTTACTCAGCCAGGTTTGTGTTCACTCTCTTACTCAGCCAGGTTTGTGTTCACTCTCTTACTCAGCCAGGTTTGTGTTCACTCTCTTACTCAGCCAGGTTTGTGTTCACTCTCTTACTCAGCCAGGTTTGCGTTCACTCTCTTACTCAGCCAGGTCACTCTCTTACTCACCCACTTTTCTCAAGACTAAAAATAAATCTGGCAATACTCAAGAGGTGACGTGGGGATCAGGGGAGAGGAGGGGAGAGGAGGGGAGAGGACATGCACAGCCACACGCACACTCAGCCAGGTCACTCTCTTACTCAGCCAGGTTTGTGTTCACTCTCTTACTCAGCCAGGTCACTCTCTTACTCAGCCAGGTTTGTGTTCACTCTCTTACTCAGCCAGGTTTGTGTTCACTCTCTTACTCAGCCAGGTTTGTGTTCACTCTCTTACTCAGCCAGGTTTGTGTTCACTCTCTTACTCAGCCAGGTTTGTGTTCACTCTCTTACTCAGCCAGGTTTGCGTTCACTCTCTTACTCAGCCAGGTCACTCTCTTACTCACCCACTTTTCTCAAGACTAAAAATAAATCTGGCAATACTCAAGAGGTGACGTGGGGATCAGGGGAGAGGAGGGGAGAGGAGGGGAGAGGACATGCACAGCCACACGCACACTCAGCCAGGTCACTCTCTTACTCAGCCAGGTTTGTGTTCACTCTCTTACTCAGCCAGGTCACTCTCTTACTCAGCCAGGTTTGTGGTCACTCTCTTACTCAGCCAGGTTTGTGTTCACTCTCTTACTCAGCCAGGTTTGTGTTCACTCTCTTACTCAGCCAGGTTTGCATTCACTCTCTTACTCAGCCAGGTCACTCTCTTACTCAGCCAGGTTTGTGTTCACTCTCTTACTCAGCCAGGTTTGCGTTCACTCTCTTACTCAGCCAGGTTTGCGTTCACTCTCTTACTCAGCCAGGTCACTCTCTTACTCACCCACTTTTCTCAAGACTAAAAATAAATCTGGCAATACTCAAGAGGTGACGTGGGGATCAGGGGAGAGGAGGGGAGAGGAGGGGAGAGGACATGCACAGCCACACACACACAGAAAGAAGGAAGGTGAATGCCAGCCTGTCTTATTAAATGTCCTGTTCTCTTCTAGATAAGCTGATTAACCCTGGAAACCGCAGCAAAGTGCTGGATGTGATTGTGACTCCCGCCATCAAATGTAAGCCTGGATGATGATGATGTGTGCACATGCGGAGTGCAGTGTGTGTTTGTGAAGTGCTGTGTAATAAGGAAAGCTGTACCTGTGTGTGTGTGTGTGTGTGTGTGTGTGTCAGTATAGCTCACCCTGTCTCTCTGTCTCTCTCTCTCAGCGGAGGCCCATGTGATGGGCATGCTGTTCTCTGTGTGTGTGTGTCAGTATAGCTGACCCTGTCTCTCTGTCTCTCTGTCTCTCTCTCTAGCGGAGGCCTATGTGATGGGCACGCTGTTCTCTGTGTGTGTGTTTCAGTATAGCTGACCCTGTCTCTCTGTCTCTCTGTCTCTCTCTCTAGCGGAGGCCTATGTGATGGGCATGCTGTTCTCTGTGTGTGTGTTTCAGTATAGCTCACCCTGTCTCTCTGTCTCTCTGTCTCTCTCTCTAGCGGAGGCCTATGTGATGGGCATGCTGTTCTCTGTGTGTGTGTTTCAGTATAGCTCACCCTGTCTCTCTGTCTCTCTGTCTCTCTGTCTCTCTCTCTAGCGGAGGCCTATGTGATGGGCATGCTGTTCTCTGTGTGTGTGTGTCAGTATAGCTGACCCTGTCTCTCTGTCTCTCTGTCTCTCTCTCTAGCGGAGGCCTATGTGATGGGCATGCTGTTCTCTGTGTGTGTGTTTCAGTATAGCTGACCCTGTCTCTCTGTCTCTCTGTCTCTCTCTAGCGGAGGCCCATGTGATGGGCATGCTGTTCTCTGTGTGTGTGTTTCAGTATAGCTGACCCTGTCTCTCTGTCTCTCTGTCTCTCTGTCTCTCTCTCTAGCGGAGGCCTATGTGATGGGCATGCTGTTCTCTGTGTGTGTGTTTCAGTATAGCTCACCCTGTCTCTCTGTCTCTCTGTCTCTCTCTCTAGCGGAGGCCTATGTGATGGGCATGCTGTTCTCTGTGTGTGTGTTTCAGTATAGCTGACCCTGTCTCTCTGTCTCTCTGTCTCTCTCTCTCTAGCGGAGGCCTATGTGATGGGCATGCTGTTCTCTGTGTGTGTGTGTCAGTATAGCTGACCCTGTCTCTCTGTCTCTCTCTCTAGCGGAGGCCTATGTGATGGGCATGCTGTTCTCTGTGTGTGTGTGTCAGTATAGCTGACCCTGTCTCTCTGTCTCTCTGTCTCTCTCTCTAGCGGAGGCCTATGTGATGGGCATGCTGTTCTCTGTGTGTGTGTTTCAGTATAGCTGACCCTGTCTCTCTGTCTCTCTGTCTCTCTCTCTAGCGGAGGCCTATGTGATGGGCATGCTGTTCTGTCTGGGAATCTTCCTGTCGTTCTACCTGCTGACGTTCCTGACTGCATGCCTGCAGAACAAACGGTAAGCCTGCACCCCAAACTGGATACAAAACAAAAAGAAAGAGCTTCGGGGTCCCCTCCTCGCACTAACCACTTTCCTCTTTCCATCCCAGGATGCACAAGAAGAGGGAGGGGCTTCTCAACACTCCACATGCGTCGCCTGCGGAAACAGGTAACCTAGCAACACGGCAGAGTTCTGTTCTAGGAGTCCTGCTTCAGTGCTCACTGCTCAGTGCTGAAACAGGTAACCTAGCAACACGACAGAGTTCTGTTCTAGGATTCCTGCTTCAGTGCTCGCTGCTCAATGCTGAAACAGGTAACCTAGCAACACCGCAGAGTTCTGTTCTAGGAGTCTTGCTTCAGTGCTCGCTGCTCAGTGCTGAAACAGGTAACCTAGCAACACCGCAGAGTTCTGTTCTAGGAGTCCTGCTTCAGTGCTCGCTGCTCAGTGCTTAGCTCCAGTTCCAATCCCAGTACATATTTGCTGACTCTCGCATTGGTTTAAGCTGTTTTCACTGATTTCAGATTTGGTTTAGTTTAACATATTTTGTTATCCCCGCACACTGTGTTGCTTATCCTTATGTTTGAGTTTTTCTCATCTCTGTTTGCTGTCTCTCCTTTCTTATTGCATTCCTTTGACTCTCACAGCCTCCCTGCTAGGTAAGCTACCAGGAAATAATGACAAATACACTTTCAATGTGACTAAACAGAGTGACTGGTTGCAGTGGGCAGTAAACTAACTGTATGAACTGTGCTGTGTGATGCTGATCCACACTGTGCTGTGTGGTGCTGATCCGCACTGTGCTGTGCTGTGTGATGCTGATCCACACTGTGCTGTGTGGTGCTGATCCGCACTGTGCTGTGCTGTGTGATGCTGATCCACACTGTGCTGTGTGGTGCTGATCCGCACTGTGCTGTGCTGTGTGATGCTGATCCACACTGTGCTGTGTGGTGCTGATCCACACTGTGCTGTGTTGTGTGATGCTGATCTGCACTGTGCTGTGCTGTGTGGTGCTGATCCGCACTGTGCTGTGCTGTGTGGTGCTGATCCCCACTGTGCTGTGTGGTGCTGATCCACACTGTGCTGTGTTGTGTGATGCTGATCCGCACTGTGCTGTGCTGTGTGATGCTGATCCACACTGTGCTGTGTGGTGCTGATCCCCACTGTGCTGTGTTGTGTGATGCTGATCCCCACTGTGCTGTGCTGTGTGGTGCTGATCCCCACTGTGCTGTGCTGTGTGGTGCTGATCCCCACTGTGCTGTGTGGTGCTGATCCACACTGTGCTGTGTTGTGTGATGCTGATCCGCACTGTGCTGTGCTGTGTGGTGCTGATCCGCACTGTGCTGTGCTGTGTGGTGCTGATCCGCACTGTGCTGTGCTGTGTGATGCTGATCCACACTGTGCTGTGTGGTGCTGATCCCCACTGTGCTGTGTTGTGTGATGCTGATCTGCACTGTGCTGTGCTGTGTGGTGCTGATCCGCACTGTGCTGTGTTGTGTGGTGCTGATCCACACTGTGCTGTGTGGTGCTGATCCGCACTGTGCTGTGTTGTGTGGTGCTGATCCGCACTGTGCTGTGTGGTGCTGATCCGCACTGTGCCGTGTGGTGCTGATCCCCACTGTGCTGTGCTGTGTGGTGCTGATCCCCACTGTGCTGTGCTGTGTGGTGCTGATCCCCACTGTGCTGTGCTGTGTGGTGCTGATCCCCACTGTGCTGTGTGGTGCTGATCCACACTGTGCTGTGTGATGCTGATCCGCACTGTGCTGTGTTGTGTGATGCTGATCTGCACTGTGCTGTGCTGTGTGGTGCTGATCCGCACTGTGCTGTGCTGTGTGGTGCTGATCCGCACTGTGCCGTGTGGTGCTGATCCCCACTGTGCTGTGCTGTGTGGTGCTGATCCCCACTGTGCTGTGCTGTGTGGTGCTGATCCCCACTGTGCTGTGTTGTGTGATGCTGATCCCCACTGTGCTGTGCTGTGTGGTGCTGATCCCCACTGTGCTGTGCTGTGTGGTGCTGATCCACACTGTGCTGTGTGGTGCTGATCCACACTGTGCTGTGTGGTGCTGATCCGCACTGTGCTGTGCTGTGTGGTGCTGATCCGGACTGTGCTGTGCTGTGTGGTGCTGATCCGCACTGTGCTGTGCTGTGTGGTGCTGATCCGCACTGTGTTGTGTGGTGCTGATCCGCACTGTGCTGTGCTGTGTGGTGCTGATCCGCACTGTGTTGTGTGGTGCTGATCCGCACTGTGCTGTGTGGTGCTGATCCCCACTGTGCTGTGCTGTGTGGTGCTGATCCCCACTGTGCTGTGCTGTGTGGTGCTGATCCGCACTGTGCTGTGCTGTGTGGTGCTGATCCGCACTGTGCTGTGTGGTGCTGATCCGCACTGTGCTGTGCTGTGTGGTGCTGATCCGCACTGTGCTGTGTGGTGCTGATCCGCACTGTGCTGTGCTGTGTGGTGCTGATCCGCACTGTGCTGTGCTGTGTGGTGCTGATCCGCACTGTGCTGTGCTGTGCTGTGTGGTGCTGATCCACACTGTGCTGTGTGGTGCTGATCCGCACTGTGCTGTGTTGTGTGGTGCTGATCCGCACTGTGCTGTGCTGTGTGGTGCTGATCCGCACTGTGCTGTGCTGTGCTGTGTGGTGCTGATCCCCACTGTGCTGTGTTGTGTGGTGCTGATCCACACTGTGCTGTGTGGTGCTGATCCGCACTGTGCTGTGTTGTGTGGTGCTGATCCCCACTGTGCTGTGTTGTGTGATGCTGATCCACACTGTGCTGTGTGGTGCTGATCCGCACTGTGCTGTGCTGTGTGGTGCTGATCCGCACTGTGCTGTGCTGTGCTGTGTGGTGCTGATCCCCACTGTGCTGTGCTGTGTGGTGCTGATCCACACTGTGCTGTGTGGTGCTGATCCGCACTGTGCTGTGTTGTGTGGTGCTGATCCGCACTGTGCTGTGTGGTGCTGATCCGCACTGTGCTGTGTGATGCTGATCCGCACTGTGCTGTGCTGTGTGGTGCTGATCCGGACTGTGCTGTGCTGTGTGGTGCTGATCCGCACTGTGCTGTGCTGTGCTGTGTGGTGCTGATCCCCACTGTGCTGTGCTGTGTGGTGCTGATCCCCACTGTGCTGTGTGGTGCTGATCCGCACTGTGCTGTGCTGTGTGGTGCTGATCCGCACTGTGCTGTGCTGTGTGGTGCTGATCCGCACTGTGCTGTGCCGTGTGGTGCTGATCCGCACTGTGCTGTGTTGTGTGGTGCTGATCTTCATTCTGTTTTTTTTGTTCAGGGAAAGGCCTGACCCCGGGATCCCCCTGCGAGGGATACAACTATGGCTCCTTCGGTTAGTAGAGTGAGGTTATTCCAGATCTGTCTGTGTGTTCTTGGTTCTGTCTGTGTGTTCTAGGTGTTCCCATGTTCTGTCTGTGTGTTCCGGGTGTATCCCAGGTTCTGTCTGTGGGTTCTAGGTGTATCGGCTCTCATGACTTTCCTTGTCTCCTCAGAGAACGGCTCCCTGAGTTCAGAGGCCATCACTGACAGCATGGCGTCGGGGGACACCAGCTACGGATACCTGGGTGAGAACTATGAGAACTGCAGCACAGCTCTGTCTTAAAAACTACTTCGTATTTCAACTACTTCTTGCCTATCACAGTTGTCTGTCACGCCCACTTGTCACAGTTGTCTGTCACGCCCACTTGTCACAGCTGTCTATCTTGGCTATCTGGGTGCATTGCTCATCTGTCACTGCTCTAACACTTTGCAGCACTCTGTCCCAGTCCTACTTGTCTTTGACTAGCGCTGTGTGTCTCCCTGCTTTGTTCAGTAGGACAGGACCACTTCAAAAGGAGGTTTAACTCTGTCCCGCTCCGACACCAGGACTTGGGTGACTGTTTGACTCTTAGAAACACACAAAAAATCACGCCCTCCAATCACTAGCCAGCAGAGTGCAGTTAACGAGGGGCAAAGCTCTTCATGTGAAAGCCGTGTGCTGGAGGGAGAGGTTAAACAAACGGTCTGCTGCAGTGAAAGACTGCATTGCACTGCATGTTCAGAACAATGGAGTCTGTCCAGACCTTCCTGAGCCTGGCAGGAATGCCCTCGGCATGCAGGCCAGGGATTATCTATTATTGGATTCTCTTGAAATAACTTAAAATACACAAACAAGCAAGCAAACATAGCAATACCCTTGGAATCATTTTGAATTGCATTCGTGTTTTAGTTTTGCATACATTGAAGCCACTCCCTTTTTATACATGGTGGTGAGGTAGTTAGGGACCTGGCAGGTGAGGGGTTAAGTGCGCTCTGCTGGCAGGAATGTACAGTGATCTTCTCTGCCTCTGATTCACAATGCATGGCAGGAGGCTGATCTGAGCTGTGAAACCCAGCATGACTCTGCAATGAGGAATTACTGCAGAAAACAAAGAGGAACTCTGCCAGCGCACCAGAACATGCAGCCCAGGACACACAGGGCAGCAATGAGCCCTCCAGCAGAACCACACACAGGCGCCCAGGAGACTAGGGATAAATAACCAGGGACCTGAGGCACAGGTGAACCCCACTGCTTTGCAGCCTCAGCCTGGGCTCTGCTGGTGTGGCTGGGCTCTGCTGGTGTGGCTGGGCTCTGCTGGTCTGGTCTGTCTCGAGTCCCTTCTCTGACTGTGTCCCTGTCCCACAGAACGTTCCCTGGACAGCATGGCGGGACGCCTGCGGCAGGAGTCTCTGAGCTCCGTGGAGGAGGACGAGTACGACACGCTGGCCGACATCGAATCGGACAAGAACGTCATCCGCACCAAGGTGAGGGAGGAACACCCAGCGTGTGAGCCAGAGCACTGTACCTGTACCTGTACCTGTACCTTTACCTGTCTGCACCAAGGTGAGGGAGGAACACCCAGCGTGTGAGCCAGAGCACTGTACCTGTACCTGTACCTGTACCTGTACCTGTATCTGTCTGCACCAAGGTAAGGGAGGGACACACAGTGTGTGAGTCAGAGCACTGTACCTGTACCTGTACCTGTGTGCACCAAGGTGAGGGAGGGACACACAGTAGAGTGTAATTATCTGTACCAGAGCTACCGCTATAGATGAGATAGATGAGAGGAGTGTGCTTTCTCTCTCTTACACTTTGAGTTTATCGCTCTCTCACTCTCTCTCAAGTTCAAATGCTTTATTGGCATGACAAGCAGAACCAGTATTGCCAAAGCTACAACACAATACACAAACATACACTAGAACAGATACTCTCTCTCTCACTCTCTCTCCCTCTCTCTCTCTCTCGCTCTCTCTCTCTCTCTCAGAAGTTCCTGTATGTCTCTGACCTGGCTCGCAAGGACAAGAAGATCCTGAGCAAGAAATACCAAATCTACTTCTGGTGAGTCTCTGCCCCGATGTGAATGCATGTTAGTCTTTTACTGTCCCAGGTAGCAGCGACCAGGAGGCAGATCTGTTCTTCAGTTTACCCCAAACAAATGAGTTTCTGAGTGGAGGGCGACTCCAACAGCTCCATTACCAAACTCTCTTGGGGTATCTTACATGCCACGGACATGTCCAATAGCGATAACACTGTTGATGATGATGATGATGATGATGATGATACTGTAATTGTTATAATAAGCTGGGATTATTTTGCAGGAACATTGCTACCATTGCAGTCTTCTATGCGCTGCCTGTCATTCAGCTGGTGATAACCTATCAGACGGTACGTGAACGGGGTGAGGGCGGGGTTTTAAAGGGCTGGGGAGGGGGGGCTATCTGGGTGTGGTTTGGTTGCATATAAGGGGAGGGGACTAATTTGGCTTTGCTGATCATTCAAATCAAAATGCTAGATATGCAGAATGTGGAGTTTGTTGTAAGTTTTGATTTTTGAAATGCGATCTGCAGTGTTGGATTAATGTCCTGGGAAAGCCCGGAGTGGGTGGAACGGCTCTGCATTGGGAGTCTGTCTCATTGCCCTCCCCAGCTTGTAAAACTGAAGCACTTCTGTGTTGACAGGTAGTGAACGTGACAGGAAACCAAGATATCTGCTACTACAACTTCCTGTGTGCACATCCGCTAGGAGCACTGAGGTGAGACTGCTCAGAGCGGTGCTGACAATGTGTGCTGACAGTGTGCTCAGTGTTGTATTGTGAATGCGTGCTCAGTGTTGTATTGTGAATGTGTGCTCAGTGTTGTATTGTGAATGTGTGCTGACAGTGTGCTCAGTGTTGTATTTTGAATGCGTGCTCAGTGTTGTATTGTGAATGTGTGCTCAGTGTTGTATTGGGAATGCGTGCTCAGTGTTGTATTGTGAATGTGTGCTGACAGTGTGCTCAGTGTTGTATTGTGAATGTGTGCTCAGTGTTGTATTGTGAATGCGTGCTGACAGTGTGCTCAGTGTTGTATTGTGAATGCGTGCTCAGTGTTGTATTGTGAATGTGTGCTCAGTGTTGTATTGTGAATGTGTGCTCAGTGTTGTATTGTGAATGCGTGCTGACAGTGTGCTCAGTGTTGTATTGTGAATGTGTGCTCAGTGTTGTATTGGGAATGCGTGCTCAGTGTTGTATTGTGAATGTGTGCTGACAGTGTGCTCAGTGTTGTATTGTGAATGTGTGCTCAGTGTTGTATTGTGAATGCGTGCTCAGTGTTGTATTGTGAATGCGTGCTCAGTGTTGTATTGTGAATGCGTGCTCAGTGTTGTATTGTGAATGCGTGCTCAGTGTTGTATTGTGAATGCGTGCTCAGTGTTGTATTGGGAATGCGTGCTCAGTGTTGTATTGTGAATGTGTGCTGACAGTGTGCTCAGTGTTGTATTGTGAATGCGTGCTCAGTGTTGTATTGTGAATGTGTGCTCAGTGTTGTATTGTGAATGCGTGCTCAGTGTTGTATTGTGAATGCGTGCTGACAGTGTGCTCAGTGTTGTATTGTGAATGCGTGCTCAGTGTTGTATTGTGAATGCGTGCTCAGTGTTGTATTGTGAATGCGTGCTCAGTGTTGTATTGTGAATGCGTGCTCAGTGTTGTATTGTGAATGCGTGCTCAGTGTGCTCAGTGTTGTATTGTGAATGTGTGCTCAGTGTTGTATTGTGAATGTGTGCTGACAGTGTGCTCAGTGTTGTATTGTGAATGTGTGCTCAGTGTTGTATTGTGAATGTGTGCTCAGTGTTGTATTGTGAATGCGTGCTCAGTGTGCTCAGTGTTGTATTGTGAATGTGTGCTCAGTGTTGTATTGTGAATGTGTGCTGACAGTGTGCTCAGTGTTGTATTGTGAATGCGTGCTCAGTGTTGTATTGTGAATGTGTGCTGACAGTGTGCTCAGTGTTGTATTATGAATGTGTGCTCAGTGTTGTATTGTGAATGTGTGCTCAGTGTTGTATTGTGAATGTGTGCTCAGTGTTGTATTGTGAATGTGTGCTCAGTGTTGTATTGTGAATGCGTGCTCAGTGTTGTATTGTGAATGCGTGCTCAGTGTTGTATTGTGAATGTGTGCTGACAGTGTGCTCAGTGTTGTATTGTGAATGTGTGCTCAGTGTTGTATTGTGAATGCGTGCTGACAGTGTGCTCAGTGTTGTATTGTGAATGTGTGCTGACAGTGTGTTCAGTGTTGTATTGTGAATGCGTGCTCAGTGTTGTATTGTGAATGCGTGCTCAGTGTTGTATTGTGAATGTGTGCTCAGTGTTGTATTGTGAATGTGTGCTGACAGTGTGTTCAGTGTTGTATTGTGAATGTGTGCTCAGTGTTGTATTGTGAATGTGTGCTCAGTGTTGTATTGTGAATGTGTGCTCAGTGTGCTCAGTGTTGTATTGTGAATGTGTGCTCAGTGTTGTATTGTGAATGTGTGCTCAGTGTTGTATTGTGAATGCGTGCTCAGTGTTGTATTGTGAATGCGTGCTGACAGTGTGCTCAGTGTTGTATTGTGAATGCGTGCTCAGTGTTGTATTATGAATGTGTGCTCAGTGTTGTATTGTGAATGCGTGCTCAGTGTTGTATTGTGAATGTGTGCTGACAGTGTGCTCAGTGTTGTATTGTGAATGCGTGCTCAGTGTTGTATTGTGAATGCGTGCTCAGTGTTGTATTGTGAATGTGTGCTGACAGTGTGTTCAGTGTTGTATTGTGAATGTGTGCTCAGTGTTGTATTGTGAATGTGTGCTCAGTGTTGTATTGTGAATGTGTGCTCAGTGTGCTCAGTGTTGTATTGTGAATGTGTGCTCAGTGTTGTATTGTGAATGTGTGCTCAGTGTTGTATTGTGAATGTGTGCTCAGTGTTGTATTGTGAATGCGTGCTGACAGTGTGCTCAGTGTTGTATTGTGAATGTGTGCTCAGTGTTGTATTGTGAATGCGTGCTGACAGTGTGCTCAGTGTTGTATTGTGAATGCGTGCTCAGTGTTGTATTGTGAATGCGTGCTGACAGTGTGCTCAGTGTTGTATTGTGAATGCGTGCTCAGTGTTGTATTGTGAATGTGTGCTCAGTGTTGTATTGTGAATGCGTGCTCAGTGTTGTATTGTGAATGCGTGCTCAGTGTTGTATTGGGAATGTGTGCTCAGTGTTGTATTGTGAATGTGTGCTCAGTGTGCTCAGTGTTGTATTGTGAATGTGTGCTGACAGTGTGCTCAGTGTTGTATTGTGAATGCATGCTCAGTGTTGTATTGTGAATGTGTGCTCAGTGTTGTATTGTGAATGCGTGCTCAGTGTTGTATTGTGAATGTGTGCTCAGTGTTGTATTGTGAATGTGTGCTCAGTGTGCTCAGTGTTGTATTGTGAATGTGTGCTCAGTGTTGTATTGTGAATGTGTGCTCAGTGTTGTATTGTGAATGCGTGCTGACAGTGTGCTCAGTGTTGTATTGTGAATGTGTGCTCAGTGTTGTATTGTGAATGCGTGCTGACAGTGTGCTCAGTGTTGTATTGTGAATGCGTGCTCAGTGTTGTATTGTGAATGCGTGCTGACAGTGTGCTCAGTGTTGTATTGTGAATGCGTGCTCAGTGTTGTATTGTGAATGTGTGCTCAGTGTTGTATTGTGAATGCGTGCTCAGTGTTGTATTGTGAATGCGTGCTCAGTGTTGTATTGGGAATGTGTGCTCAGTGTTGTATTGTGAATGTGTGCTCAGTGTGCTCAGTGTTGTATTGTGAATGTGTGCTGACAGTGTGCTCAGTGTTGTATTGTGAATGCATGCTCAGTGTTGTATTGTGAATGTGTGCTCAGTGTTGTATTGTGAATGCGTGCTCAGTGTTGTATTGTGAATGTGTGCTCAGTGTTGTATTGTGAATGTGTGCTGACAGTGTGCTCAGTGTTGTATTGTGAATGTGTGCTCAGTGTTGTATTGTGAATGCGTGCTCAGTGTTGTATTGTGAATGCGTGCTGACAGTGTGCTCAGTGTTGTATTGTGAATGTGTGCTCAGTGTTGTATTGTGAATGCGTGCTCAGTGTTGTATTGTGAATGCGTGCTCAGTGTTGTATTGTGAATGCGTGCTCAGTGTTGTATTGTGAATGTGTGCTCAGTGTTGTAATGTGAATGCGTGCTGACAGTGTGCTCAGTGTTGTATTGTGAATGCGTGCTGACAGTGTGTTCAGTGTTGTATTGTGAATGTGTGCTCAGTGTTGTATTGTGAATGTGTGTTCAGTGTTGTATTGTGAATGTGTGCTCAGTGTTGTATTGTGAATGTGTGCTCAGTGTTGTATTGTGAATGCGTGCTGACAGTGTGCTCAGTGTTGTATTGTGAATGCGTGCTGACAGTGTGTTCAGTGTTGTATTGTGAATGTGTGCTCAGTGTTGTATTGTGAATGTGTGTTCAGTGTTGTATTGTGAATGTGTGCTCAGTGTTGTATTGTGAATGCGTGCTGACAGTGTGCTCAGTGTTGTATTGTGAATGTGTGCTCAGTGTTGTATTGTGAATGTGTGCTCAGTGTTGTATTGTGAATGCGTGCTGACAGTGTGCTCAGTGTTGTATTGTGAATGCGTGCTGACAGTGTGTTCAGTGTTGTATTGTGAATGTGTGCTCAGTGTTGTATTGTGAATGTGTGTTCAGTGTTGTATTGTGAATGTGTGCTCAGTGTTGTATTGTGAATGTGTGCTCAGTGTTGTATTGTGAATGTGTGCTCAGTGTTGTATTGTGAATGTGTGCTCAGTGTTGTATTGTGAATGCGTGCTGACAGTGTGCTCAGTGTTGTATTGTGAATGTGTGCTCAGTGTTGTATTGTGAATGTGTGCTCAGTGTTGTAATGTGAATGCGTGCTGACAGTGTGCTCAGTGTTGTATTGTGAATGCGTGCTGACAGTGTGTTCAGTGTTGTATTGTGAATGTGTGCTCAGTGTTGTATTGTGAATGTGTGTTCAGTGTTGTATTGTGAATGTGTGCTCAGTGTTGTATTGTGAATGTGTGCTCAGTGTTGTATTGTGAATGTGTGCTCAGTGTTGTATTGTGAATGCGTGCTGACAGTGTGCTCAGTGTTGTATTGTGAATGTGTGCTCAGTGTTGTATTGTGAATGTGTGCTCAGTGTTGTATTGTGAATGCGTGCTGACAGTGTGCTCAGTGTTGTATTGTGAATGCGTGCTCAGTGTTGTATTGTGAATGCGTGCTGACAGTGTGCTCAGTGTTGTATTGTGAATGTGTGCTCAGTGTTGTATTGTGAATGTGTGCTCAGTGTTGTATTGTGAATGTGTGCTCAGTGTTGTATTGTGAATGCGTGCTCAGTGTTGTATTGTGAATGCGTGCTGACAGTGTGCTCAGTGTTGTATTGTGAATGCGTGCTCAGTGTTGTATTGTGAATGTGTGTTCAGTGTTGTATTGTGAATGCATGCTCAGTGTTGTATTGTGAATGCGTGCTGACAGTGTGCTCAGTGTTGTATTGTGAATGTGTGCTCAGTGTTGTATTGTGAATGTGTGCTCAGTGTTGTATTGTGAATGCGTGCTGACAGTGTGCTCAGTGTTGTATTGTGAATGTGTGCTCAGTGTGCTCAGTGTTGTATTGTGAATGCGTGCTCAGTGTTGTATTGTGAATGTGTGCTCAGTGTTGTATTGTGAATGTGTGCTCAGTGTTGTATTGTGAATGTGTGCTCAGTGTTGTATTGTGAATGCGTGCTCAGTGTGCTCAGTGTTGTATTGTGAATGTGTGCTCAGTGTTGTATTGTGAATGTGTGCTGACAGTGTGCTCAGTGTTGTATTGTGAATGCGTGCTCAGTGTTGTATTGTGAATGTGTGCTGACAGTGTGCTCAGTGTTGTATTGTGAATGCGTGCTCAGTGTTGTATTGTGAATGCGTGCTCAGTGTTGTATTGTGAATGCGTGCTGACAGTGTGCTCAGTGTTGTATTGTGAATGTGTGCTCAGTGTTGTATTGTGAATGTGTGCTCAGTGTTGTATTGTGAATGCGTGCTGACAGTGTGCTCAGTGTTGTATTGTGAATGTGTGCTCAGTGTTGTATTGTGAATGCGTGCTGACAGTGTGCTCAGTGTTGTATTGTGAATGTGTGCTCAGTGTTGTATTGTGAATGCGTGCTGACAGTGTGCTCAGTGTTGTATTGTGAATGTGTGCTCAGTGTTGTATTGTGAATGTGTGCTGACAGTGTGCTCAGTGTTGTATTGTGAATGCGTGCTCAGTGTTGTATTGTGAATGTGTGCTGACAGTGTGCTCAGTGTTGTATTGTGAATGCGTGCTCAGTGTTGTATTGTGAATGTGTGCTGACAGTGTGCTCAGTGTTGTATTGTGAATGCGTGCTCAGTGTTGTATTGTGAATGTGTGCTGACAGTGTGCTCAGTGTTGTATTGTGAATGCGTGCTCAGTGTTGTATTGTGAATGTGTGCTCAGTGTTGTATTGTGAATGTGTGCTGACAGTGTGCTCAGTGTTGTATTGTGAATGTGTGCTCAGTGTTGTATTGTGAATGCGTGCTCAGTGTTGTATTGTGAATGCGTGCTGACAGTGTGCTCAGTGTTGTATTGTGAATGTGTGCTCAGTGTTGTATTGTGAATGTGTGCTCAGTGTTGTATTGTGAATGTGTGCTCAGTGTTGTATTGTGAATGCGTGCTGACAGTGTGCTCAGTGTTGTATTGTGAATGCGTGCTCAGTGTTGTATTGTGAATGTGTGCTCAGTGTTGTATTGTGAATGCGTGCTGACAGTGTGCTCAGTGTTGTATTGTGAATGTGTGCTCAGTGTTGTATTGTGAATGTGTGCTCAGTGTTGTATTGTGAATGCGTGCTCAGTGTTGTATTGTGAATGCGTGCTGACAGTGTGCTCAGTGTTGTATTGTGAATGCGTGCTGACAGTGTGCTCAGCGCCCCCTTGTGTTCTGTGCCTGCAGTGCCTTCAACAACATCCTGAGTAACCTGGGCTACGTCATGCTGGGGCTGCTGTTCCTCCTCATCGTGCTACAGAAAGACATTCTCCACAAGAGGGCGCTGGAGCGCAAAGAGCTGGCTGCACTGGTAGGAGAGAATACACAGATACACACAGATACAGGAACACTCAGCCTGCAGAATGACATTCTCCTCAAGAGTGCGCTGTTGAGCTGTATAAACTGTACCACAACACCACTAGCAGACAGTCCTATATTACTCAGAAAACTCCCGTCTGCGTCACTATAGCAAGACTGCAGAGACGAGCGAAAGCACACGGTTGGACACGCACGAGTCCCCCTTGTAGTAGCTTCTTCACCTTCTCCCTGCCTCCCTGTTGTTTTGCTCTCAGGAGTGTGGGATCCCGAAGCACTTTGGTCTGTTCTACGCCATGGGCACGGCTCTGATGATGGAGGGGCTGCTCAGTGCCTGCTACCACGTGTGCCCAAACTACACCAACTTCCAGTTCGGTGAGCACGCCTGCCTGCCTCCCTGTCTGTCTGTCTGCCTCCCTGCCTGTCCCCCTGTCTGTCTGCTTCCCTGTCTGTCTGTCTGCCTCCCTGCCTGCCTCTCTGTCTGTCTGCTTCCCTGTCTGTCTGTCTCCCTGCCTGCCTCTCTGTCTGTCTGTCTGCCCTCCTGTCTGTCTGCCTCCCTGTCTGTCTGTCTGTCTCCCTGCCTGCCTCTCTGTCTGTCTGCCTCCCTGTCTGTCTGTCTGTCTCCCTGCCTGCCTCTCTGTCTGTCTGCCTCCCTGTCTGTCTGTCTGTCTCCCTGCCTGCATCTCTGTCTGTCTGCCTGTCTGTCTGTCTGTCTGTCTCCCTGCCTGCCTCTCTGTCTGTCTGCCTCCCTGTCTGTCTGTCTGTCTCCCTGCCTGCATCTCTGTCTGTCTGCCTCCCTGTCTGTCTGTCTGTCTCCCTGCCTGCCTCTCTGTCTGTCTGCCTCCCTGTCTGTCTGTCTGCCTCCCTGCCTGCCTCTCTGTCTGTCTGCTTCCCTGTCTGTCTGTCTGCCTCCCTGCCTGCCCCCCTGTCTGTCTGCCTCCCTGTCTGTCTGTCTGCCTCCCTGTCTGTCTGTCTGCCTCCCTGTCTGTCTGTCTGTCTCCCTGTCTGTCTGTCTGCCTCCCTGCCTGCCTCTCTGTCTGTCTGCCTCCCTGTCTGTCTGTCTGTCTCCCTGCCTGCCCCCCTGTCTGTCTGCTTCCCTGTCTGTCTGTCTGTCTCCCTGTCTGCCCCCCTGTCTGTCTGCCTCCCTGTCTCCCTGTCTGACACTGTGT
Source organism: Acipenser ruthenus (assembly GCF_902713425.1). Classification (NCBI taxonomy): domain Eukaryota; kingdom Metazoa; phylum Chordata; class Actinopteri; order Acipenseriformes; family Acipenseridae; genus Acipenser; species Acipenser ruthenus. The sequence goes on along the minus strand of NC_081227.1, from coordinate 7,441,430 downwards.
GTCCCGGCTTTCAACTTGCCCGTCCAGCTATCGTAACAACACCAACTTCCAGCTGTTCAACTTCAAAAATAAATTCAAATAAATAAAAAATAAACCCTAGTGATGTGTAGACAATAGCAGTGTATACATGTGGACAGAAACATAGTCCCTGCAGCTGACCCTCTCCTCTCCTCTCCTCTCCTCTCTTCTCTCTCTCTCTCCTCTCTCTCTCTCTCTCTCTCTCTCTCTCTCATCTCCTCTCTCTCTCTCTCTCACCTCTCCTCTCTCCTCTCCAGACACCTCGTTCATGTATATGATCGCTGGGCTCTGCATGCTGAAGCTCTATGAGAAGAGACACCCCGATATCAATGCCAGTGCCTACAGTGCCTACGCCTGCCTGGCCATGGTCATCTTCTTCTCTGTGCTGGGAGTGGTGAGTGAGTGGACAAGCGCAGGCACGGGATGGAACGCACCACGCTGCCATCCTCCTGCAGGGATAGTGGGATTCCTAGGGTTATTATTACTACACTCATTTGTGCTGTTGTGTGTGCTCATCCCGTTGTGGTCCCCCCGCAGGTCTTTGGGAAAGGGAACTCTGTGTTCTGGATCGTGTTCTCTGTCATTCACATCTTGGCCACCCTGCTGCTCAGCACTCAGCTTTACTACATGGGCCGCTGGAAACTGGGTGAGCCGTCCGTCTGTCTGTCTGTCTGTTCATGTTGCAGTGTGACAGTTTTGTGTGAGGTTCATGTTGCAGTGTGACAGTGTTGTGTGAGGTTCATGTTGTAGTGTGACAGTGTTTGAGGTTCATGTTGCAGTGTGACAGTGTTGTTTGAGGTTCATGTTGCAGTGTGACAGTGTTGTTTGAGGTTCATGTTGCAGTGTGACAGGGTTGTGACAGGGTTGTGTTGTGTGAGGTTCATGTTGCAGTGTGACAGTGTTGTGTGAGGTTCATGTTGCAGTGTGACAGGGTTGTGTGATGTTCATGTTGCAGTGTGACAGTGTTGTTTGAGGTTCATGTTGCAGTGTGACAGGGTTGTGACAGGGTTGTGTTGTGTGAGGTTCATGTTGCAGTGTGACAGGGTTGTGTGATGTTCATGTTGCAGTGTGACAGTGTTGTTTGAGGTTCATGTTGCAGTGTGACAGTGTTGTTTGAGGTTCATGTTGCAGTGTGACAGGGTTGTGACAGGGTTGTGTTGTGTGAGGTTCATGTTGCAGTGTGACAGTGTTGTGTGAGGTTCATGTTGCAGTGTGACAGGGTTGTGTGATGTTCATGTTGCAGTGTGACAGTGTTGTTTGAGGTTCATGTTGCAGTGTGACAGTGTTGTTTGAGGTTCATGTTGCAGTGTGACAGTTGTTTGAGGTTCATGTTGCAGTGTGACAGGGTTGTGTTGCAGTGTGACAGTGTTGTGTTGCAATGTGACAGTGTTGTGTAAGGGCTGTGTTGCAGTGTGACAGGGTTGTGTTGCAGTGTGACAGGGTTGTGTTGCAGTGTGACAGGGTTGTGTTGCAATGTGACAGGGTTGTGACAGGGTTGTGTTGCAGTGTGACAGGGCTGTGTTGCAGTGTGACAGGGTTGTGTTGCAGTGTGACAGGGTTGTGTTACAGTGTGACAGGGTTGTGTTGCAATGTGACAGTGTTGTGTAAGGGCTGTGTTGCAGTGTGACAGGGTTGTGTTGCAGTGTGACAGGGTTGTGTTGCTGTGTGACAGTGTTGTGTTGCAGTGTGACAGGGCTGTGTTGCAGTGTGACAGGGCTGTGTTGCAGTGTGACAGGGTTGTGTTGCAGTGTGACAGGGTTGTGTTGCAATGTGACAGGGTTGTGACAGGGTTGTGTTGCAGTGTGACAGGGCTGTGTTGCAGTGTGACAGGGTTGTGTTGCAGTGTGACAGGGTTGTGTTGCAATGTGACAGTGTTGTGTAAGGGCTGTGTTGCAGTGTGACAGGGCTGTGTTGCAGTGTGACAGGGTTGTGTTGCAGTGTGACAGGGTTGTGTTGCAATGTGACAGTGTTGTGTAAGGGTTGTGTTGCAGTGTGACAGGGTTGTGTTGCAGTGTGACAGGGTTGTGTTGCTGTGTGACAGTGTTGTGTTGCAGTGTGACAGGGCTGTGTTGCAGTGTGACAGGGTTGTGTTGCAGTGTGACAGGGTTGTGTTGCAATGTGACAGTGTTGTGTAAGGGCTGTGTTGCAGTGTGACAGGGCTGTGTTGCAGTGTGACAGGGTTGTGTTGCAGTGTGACAGGGTTGTGTTGCAATGTGACAGTGTTGTGTAAGGGCTGTGTTGCAGTGTGACAGGGTTGTGTTGCTGTGTTGCAGACTCTGGTATCCTGCGCAGGATCCTGTACGTTGTGTACACAGACTGTATCCGGCAGTGCAGTGGACCCATGTACATTGTGAGTACTGTCTCTCTGTCTCTGCACAGTCACATGCAGTTCCAGTGATAGTGGTCTTTACTGGCATTGCCACAGGGTGAGAGAGGTCTCTGACTGCACTTCTCTGTTTCAGGACCGCATGGTGCTGCTGGTGATGGGGAACATCGTCAACTGGTCCCTGTGAGTGTCCAGCTGCTCTTGGCTTGTATATACATGTACAATTTCAATTACAATACAATTACACTGTGCACTGAGACACACACGGACACTCCTGCACCTGTGGTTTTCAGCAGATCAGTGAAAGGGTGCATCAGTAACAGTGGTTGTTATAGGGGCTGGTGTAGTGTGGTTCAGTTCCTTGTGTGGTGGGTAATGTGTTCTGCCTAGGGTGAGGGGCTCTGTTGCTGATTGCTCTCTGTCCTGTCTGGGGTGAGGGGCTCTGTTGCTGATTGCTCTCTGTCCTGTCTGGGGTGAGGGACTCTCTTGCTGATTGCTCTGTGTCCTGTCTGGGGTGAGGGGCTCTGTTGCTGATTGCTCTGTGCTCTGTCTGGGGTGAGGGACTCTGTTGCTGATTGCTCTGTGTTCTGTCTGGGGTGAGGGGCTCTGTTGCTGATTGCTCTCTGTCTTGTCTGGGGTGAGGGGCTCTGTTGCTGATTGCTCTCTGTCCTGTCTGGGGTGAGGGGCTTTCTTGCTGATTGCTCTCTGTCCTGTCTGGGGTGAGGGGCTCTGTTGCTGATTGCTCTGTGCTCTGTCTGGGGTGAGGGGCTCTGTTGCTGATTGCTCTCTGTCCTGTCTGGGGTGAGGGGCTCTGTTGCTGATTGCTCTCTGTCCTGTCTGGGGTGAGGGGCTCTCTTGCTGATTGCTCTCTGTCCTGTCTGGGGTGAGGGGCTCTGTTGCTGATTGCTCTGTGCTCTGTCTGGGGTGAGGGGCTCTGTTGCTGATTGCTCTGTGTCCTGTCTGGGGTGAGGGACTCTGTTGCTGATTGCTCTGTGCTCTGTCTGGGGTGAGGGGCTCTGTTCCTGATTGCTCTGTGTTCTGTCTGGGGTGAGGGGCTCTCTTGCTGATTGCTCTCTGTCCTGTCTGGGGTGAGGGGCTCTGTTGCTGATTGCTCTCTGTCCTGTCTGGGGTGAGGGGCTCTGTTGCTGATTGCTCTCTGTCCTGTCTGGGGTGAGGGGCTCTCTTGCTGATTGCTCTCTGTCCTGTCTGGGGTGAGGGGCTCTGTTGCTGATTGCTCTGTGCTCTGTCTGGGGTGAGGGGCTCTGTTGCTGATTGCTCTGTGTCCTGTCTGGGGTGAGGGACTCTGTTGCTGATTGCTCTGTGCTCTGTCTGGGGTGAGGGGCTCTGTTCCTGATTGCTCTGTGTTCTGTCTGGGGTGAGGGGCTCTGTTACTGATTGCTCTCTGTTCTGTCTGGGGTGAGGGGCTCTGTTACTGATTGCTCTCTGTCCTGTCTGGGGTGAGGGGCTCTGTTACTGATTGCTCTCTGTCCTGTCTGGGGTGAGGGACTCTCTTGCTGATTGCTCTGTGCTCTGTCTGGGGTGAGGGGCTCTGTTGCTGATTGCTCTGTGTTCTGTCTGGGGTGAGGGGCTCTGTTGCTGATTGCTCTCTATCCTGTCTGGGGTGAGGGGCTCTCTTGCTGATTGCTCTCTGTCCTGTCTGGGGTGAGGGGCTCTGTTGCTGATTGCTCTCTGTCCTGTCTGGGGTGAGGGGCTCTGTTGCTGATTGCTCTGTGTCCTGTCTGGGGTGAGGGGCTCTGTTGCTGATTGCTCTCTGTCCTGTCTGGGGTGAGGGGCTCTGTTACTGATTGCTCTCTGTCCTGTCTGGGGTGAGGGGCTCTGTTGCTGATTGCTCTGTGCTCTGTCTGGGGTGAGGGACTCTCTTGCTGATTGCTCTGTGTCCTGTCTGGGGTGAGGGGCTCTGTTGCTGATTGCTCTCTGTCCTGTCTGGGGTGAGGGGCTCTGTTGCTGATTGCTCTGTGTTCTGTCTGGGGTGAGGGGCTCTGTTGCTGATTGCTCTCTGTCCTGTCTGGGGTGAGGGGCTCTCTTGCTGATTGCTCTCTGTCCTGTCTGGGGTGAGGGGCTCTGTTGCTGATTGCTCTCTGTCCTGTCTGGGGTGAGGGGCTCTGTTGCTGATTGCTCTCTGTCCTGTCTGGGGTGAGGGGCTCTGTTGCTGATTGCTCTGTGTCTTGTCTGGGGTGAGGGGCTCTGTTACTGATTGCTCTGTGCTCTGTCTGGGGTGAGGGACTCTCTTGCTGATTGCTCTCTGTCCTGTCTGGGGTGAGGGACTCTGTTGCTGATTGCTCTCTGTCCTGTCTGGGGTGAGGGACTCTCTTGCTGATTGCTCTGTGTTCTGTGTTGCAGGGCAGCGTTCGGCCTGATCGTTCGACCCAACGACTTTGCCTCCTACCTGCTGGCCATCGGGATCTGTAACCTGCTGCTGTACTTCGCCTTCTACATCATCATGAAGGTGAGCCCCGGGACACACGCCATGCTGCATGCAGGAGTCCCTGTCGCCTTGTTTCTGGATCCAGCTCATTCCCTCCCTCTGTACCCTCGCTGTGTACATGTGTTTGTGGTGTAACCCTGGTTGTCTCTCCTCAGCTGCGCAGTGGTGAGCGGATTCATCTCATTCCCTCCCTCTGTACCCTCGCTGTGTACATGTGTTTGTGGTGTAACCCTGGTTGTCTCTCCTCAGCTGTGCAGTGGCGAGCGGATTCATCTCATTCCCTCCCTCTGTACCCTCGCTGTGTACATGTGTTTGTGGTGTAACCCTGGTTGTCTCTCCTCAGCTGCGCAGTGGCGAGCGGATCCAGCTCCTTCCCTCCCTCTGTACCCTCGCTGTGTACATGTGTTTGTGGTGTAACCCTGGTTGTCTCTCCTCAGCTGTGCAGTGGTGAGCGGATTCATCTCATTCCCTCCCTCTGTACCCTCGCTGTGTACATGTGTTTGTGGTGTAACCCTGGTTGTCTCTCCTCAGCTGTGCAGTGGTGAGCGGATTCATCTCATTCCCTCCCTCTGTACCCTCGCTGTGTACATGTGTTTGTGGTGTAACCCTGGTTGTCTCTCCTCAGCTGTGCAGTGGCGAGCGGATTCATCTCATTCCCTCCCTCTGTATCCTCGCTGTGTACATGTGTTTGTGGTGTAACCCTGGTTGTCTCTCCTCAGCTGCGCAGTGGCGAGCGGATCCAGCTCCTTCCCTCCCTCTGTACCCTCGCTGTGTACATGTGTTTGTGGTGTAACCCTGGTTGTCTCTCCTCAGCTGTGCAGTGGCGAGCGGATTCATCTCATTCCCTCCCTCTGTATCCTCGCTGTGTACATGTGTTTGTGGTGTAACCCTGGTTGTCTCTCCTCAGCTGCGCAGTGGCGAGCGGATCCAGCTCCTTCCCTCCCTCTGTATCCTCGCTGTGTACATGTGTTTGTGGTGTAACCCTGGTTGTCTCTCCTCAGCTGCGCAGTGGCGAGCGGATCCAGCTCCTTCCCTCCCTCTGTACCCTCGCTGTGTACATGTGTTTGTGGTGTAACCCTGGTTGTCTCTCCTCAGCTGTGCAGTGGCGAGCGGATCCAGCTCCTTCCCTCCCTCTGTATCCTCGCTGTGTACATGTGTTTGTGGTGTAACCCTGGTTGTCTCTCCTCAGCTGCGCAGTGGCGAGCGGATCCAGCTCCTTCCCTCCCTCTGTACCCTCGCTGTGTACATGTGTTTGTGGTGTAACCCTGGTTGTCTCTCCTTAGCTGCGCAGTGGCGAGCGGATTCATCTCATTCCCTCCCTCTGTACCCTCGCTGTGTACATGTGTTTGTGGTGTAACCCTGGTTGTCTCTCCTCAGCTGCGCAGTGGCGAGCGGATCCAGCTCCTTCCCTCCCTCTGTACCCTCGCTGTGTACATGTGTTTGTGGTGTAACCCTGGTTGTCTCTCCTCAGCTGCGCAGTGGCGAGCGGATCCAGCTCCTTCCCTCCCTCTGTACCCTCGCTGTGTACATGTGTTTGTGGTGTAACCCTGGTTGTCTCTCCTCAGCTGCGCAGTGGCGAGCGGATCCAGCTCCTTCCCTCCCTCTGTACCCTCGCTGTGTACATGTGTTTGTGGTGTAACCCTGGTTGTCTCTCCTTAGCTGCGCAGTGGCGAGCGGATTCATCTCATTCCCTCCCTCTGTACCCTCGCTGTGTACATGTGTTTGTGGTGTAACCCTGGTTGTCTCTCCTCAGCTGTGCAGTGGCGAGCGGATTCATCTCATTCCCTCCCTCTGTACCCTCGCTGTGTACATGTGTTTGTGTTGTAACCCTGGTTGTCTCTCCTCAGCTGCGCAGTGGCGAGCGGATTCATCTCATTCCCTCCCTCTGTACCCTCGCTGTGTACATGTGTTTGTGGTGTAACCCTGGTTGTCTCTCCTCAGCTGTGCAGTGGCGAGCGGATCCAGCTCCTTCCCTCCCTCTGTACCCTCGCTGTGTACATGTGTTTGTGGTGTAACCCTGGTTGTCTCTCCTCAGCTGCGCAGTGGCGAGCGGATCCAGCTCCTTCCCTCCCTCTGTATCCTCGCTGTGTACATGTGTTTGTGGTGCAACCCTGGTTGTCTCTCCTCAGCTGCGCAGTGGCGAGCGGATCCAGCTCATTCCCTCCCTCTGTACCCTCGCTGTGTACATGTGTTTGTGGTGTAACCCTGGTTGTCTCTCCTCAGCTGCGCAGTGGCGAGCGGATCCAGCTCCTTCCCTCCCTCTGTACCCTCGCTGTGTACATGTGTTTGTGGTGTAACCCTGGTTGTCTCTCCTCAGCTGCGCAGTGGCGAGCGGATCCAGCTCCTTCCCTCCCTCTGTACCCTCGCTGTGTACATGTGTTTGTGGTGTAACCCTGGTTGTCTCTCCTCAGCTGCGCAGTGGCGAGCGGATCCAGCTCCTTCCCTCCCTCTGTATCCTCGCTGTGTACATGTGTTTGTGGTGTAACCCTGGTTGTCTCTCCTCAGCTGCGCAGTGGCGAGCGGATCCAGCTCCTTCCCTCCCTCTGTACCCTCGCTGTGTACATGTGTTTGTGGTGTAACCCTGGTTGTCTCTCCTTAGCTGCGCAGTGGCGAGCGGATTCATCTCATTCCCTCCCTCTGTACCCTCGCTGTGTACATGTGTTTGTGGTGTAACCCTGGTTGTCTCTCCTCAGCTGCGCAGTGGCGAGCGGATCCAGCTCCTTCCCTCCCTCTGTACCCTCGCTGTGTACATGTGTTTGTGGTGTAACCCTGGTTGTCTCTCCTCAGCTGCGCAGTGGCGAGCGGATCCAGCTCCTTCCCTCCCTCTGTACCCTCGCTGTGTACATGTGTTTGTGGTGTAACCCTGGTTGTCTCTCCTCAGCTGCGCAGTGGCGAGCGGATTCATCTCATTCCCTCCCTCTGTACCCTCGCTGTGTACATGTGTTTGTGGTGTAACCCTGGTTGTCTCTCCTCAGCTGCGCAGTGGCGAGCGGATCCAGCTCCTTCCCTCCCTCTGTACCCTCGCTGTGTACATGTGTTTGTGGTGTAACCCTGGTTGTCTCTCCTCAGCTGCGCAGTGGCGAGCGGATCCAGCTCCTTCCCTCCCTCTGTACCCTCGCTGTGTACATGTGTTTGTGGTGTAACCCTGGTTGTCTCTCCTCAGCTGCGCAGTGGCGAGCGGATTCATCTCATTCCCTCCCTCTGTACCCTCGCTGTGTACATGTGTTTGTGGTGTAACCCTGGTTGTCTCTCCTTAGCTGCGCAGTGGCGAGCGGATCCAGCTCCTTCCCTCCCTCTGTACCCTTGCTGTGTACATGTGTTTGTGGTGTAACCCTGGTTGTCTCTCCTCAGCTGCGCAGTGGCGAGCGGATCCAGCTCCTTCCCTCCCTCTGTACCCTCGCTGTGTACATGTGTTTGTGGTGTAACCCTGGTTGTCTCTCCTCAGCTGCGCAGTGGCGAGCGGATCCAGCTCCTTCCCTCCCTCTGTATCCTCGCTGTGTACATGTGTTTGTGGTGTAACCCTGGTTGTCTCTCCTCAGCTGCGCAGTGGCGAGCGGATCCAGCTCCTTCCCTCCCTCTGTACCCTCGCTGTGTACATGTGTTTGTGGTGTAACCCTGGTTGTCTCTCCTTAGCTGCGCAGTGGCGAGCGGATTCATCTCATTCCCTCCCTCTGTACCCTCGCTGTGTACATGTGTTTGTGGTGTAACCCTGGTTGTCTCTCCTCAGCTGCGCAGTGGCGAGCGGATCCAGCTCCTTCCCTCCCTCTGTACCCTCGCTGTGTACATGTGTTTGTGGTGTAACCCTGGTTGTCTCTCCTCAGCTGCGCAGTGGCGAGCGGATCCAGCTCCTTCCCTCCCTCTGTACCCTCGCTGTGTACATGTGTTTGTGGTGTAACCCTGGTTGTCTCTCCTCAGCTGCGCAGTGGCGAGCGGATTCATCTCATTCCCTCCCTCTGTACCCTCGCTGTGTACATGTGTTTGTGGTGTAACCCTGGTTGTCTCTCCTCAGCTGCGCAGTGGCGAGCGGATCCAGCTCCTTCCCTCCCTCTGTACCCTCGCTGTGTACATGTGTTTGTGGTGTAACCCTGGTTGTCTCTCCTCAGCTGCGCAGTGGCGAGCGGATCCAGCTCCTTCCCTCCCTCTGTACCCTCGCTGTGTACATGTGTTTGTGGTGTAACCCTGGTTGTCTCTCCTCAGCTGCGCAGTGGCGAGCGGATCCATCTCATTCCCTCCCTCTGTACCCTCGCTGTGTACATGTGTTTGTGGTGTAACCCTGGTTGTCTCTCCTTAGCTGCGCAGTGGCGAGCGGATCCAGCTCCTTCCCTCCCTCTGTACCCTCGCTGTGTACATGTGTTTGTGGTGTAACCCTGGTTGTCTCTCCTCAGCTGCGCAGTGGCGAGCGGATCCAGCTCCTTCCCTCCCTCTGTACCCTCGCTGTGTACATGTGTTTGTGGTGTAACCCTGGTTGTCTCTCCTCAGCTGCGCAGTGGCGAGCGGATCCAGCTCCTTCCCTCCCTCTGTACCCTCGCTGTGTACATGTGTTTGTGGTGTAACCCTGGTTGTCTCTCCTCAGCTGCGCAGTGGCGAGCGGATCCAGCTCCTTCCCTCCCTCTGTACCCTCGCTGTGTACATGTGTTTGTGGTGTAACCCTGGTTGTCTCTCCTCAGCTGCGCAGTGGCGAGCGGATCCAGCTCCTTCCCTCCCTCTGTACCCTCGCTGTGTACATGTGTTTGTGGTGTAACCCTGGTTGTCTCTCCTCAGCTGCGCAGTGGCGAGCGGATCCAGCTCCTTCCCTCCCTCTGTACCCTCGCTGTGTACATGTGTTTGTGGTGTAACCCTGGTTGTCTCTCCTCAGCTGCGCAGTGGCGAGCGGATCCAGCTCCTTCCCTCCCTCTGTACCCTCGCTGTGTACATGTGTTTGTGGTGTAACCCTGGTTGTCTCTCCTCAGCTGCGCAGTGGCGAGCGGATCCAGCTCCTTCCCTCCCTCTGTACCCTCGCTGTGTACATGTGTTTGTGGTGTAACCCTGGTTGTCTCTCCTCAGCTGCGCAGTGGCGAGCGGATCCAGCTCCTTCCCTCCCTCTGTACCCTCGCTGTGTACATGTGTTTGTGGTGTAACCCTGGTTGTCTCTCCTTAGCTGCGCAGTGGCGAGCGGATCCAGCTCCTTCCCTCCCTCTGTACCCTCGCTGTGTACATGTGTTTGTGGTGTAACCCTGGTTGTCTCTCCTCAGCTGCGCAGTGGCGAGCGGATCCAGCTCCTTCCCTCCCTCTGTACCCTCGCTGTGTACATGTGTTTGTGGTGTAACCCTGGTTGTCTCTCCTCAGCTGCGCAGTGGCGAGCGGATCCAGCTCCTTCCCTCCCTCTGTACCCTCGCTGTGTACATGTGTTTGTGGTGTAACCCTGGTTGTCTCTCCTCAGCTGCGCAGTGGCGAGCGGATCCAGCTCCTTCCCTCCCTCTGTACCCTCGCTGTGTACATGTGTTTGTGGTGTAACCCTGGTTGTCTCTCCTCAGCTGCGCAGTGGCGAGCGGATCCAGCTCCTTCCCTCCCTCTGTACCCTCGCTGTGTACATGTGTTTGTGGTGTAACCCTGGTTGTCTCTCCTCAGCTGCGCAGTGGCGAGCGGATCCAGCTCCTTCCCTCCCTCTGTACCCTCGCTGTGTACATGTGTTTGTGGTGTAACCCTGGTTGTCTCTCCTCAGCTGCGCAGTGGCGAGCGGATCCAGCTCCTTCCCTCCCTCTGTACCCTCGCTGTGTACATGTGTTTGTGGTGTAACCCTGGTTGTCTCTCCTCAGCTGCGCAGTGGCGAGCGGATCCAGCTCCTTCCCTCCCTCTGTACCCTCGCTGTGTACATGTGTTTGTGGTGTAACCCTGGTTGTCTCTCCTCAGCTGTGCAGTGGCGAGCGGATCCAGCTCCTTCCCTCCCTCTGTACCCTCGCTGTGTACATGTGTTTGTGGTGTAACCCTGGTTGTCTCTCCTCAGCTGCGCAGTGGCGAGCGGATCCAGCTCCTTCCCTCCCTCTGTACCCTCGCTGTGTACATGTGTTTGTGGTGTAACCCTGGTTGTCTCTCCTCAGCTGCGCAGTGGCGAGCGGATTCATCTCATTCCCTCCCTCTGTACCCTCGCTGTGTACATGTGTTTGTGGTGTAACCCTGGTTGTCTCTCCTCAGCTGTGCAGTGGCGAGCGGATCCAGCTCCTTCCCTCCCTCTGTACCCTCGCTGTGTACATGTGTTTGTGGTGTAACCCTGGTTGTCTCTCCTCAGCTGCGCAGTGGCGAGCGGATCCAGCTCCTTCCCTCCCTCTGTACCCTCGCTGTGTACATGTGTTTGTGGTGTAACCCTGGTTGTCTCTCCTCAGCTGTGCAGTGGCGAGCGGATCCAGCTCCTTCCCTCCCTCTGTACCCTCGCTGTGTACATGTGTTTGTGGTGTAACCCTGGTTGTCTCTCCTCAGCTGCGCAGTGGCGAGCGGATCCAGCTCCTTCCCTCCCTCTGTACCCTCGCTGTGTACATGTGTTTGTGGTGTAACCCTGGTTGTCTCTCCTTAGCTGCGCAGTGGCGAGCGGATCCAGCTCCTTCCCTCCCTCTGTACCCTCGCTGTGTACATGTGTTTGTGGTGTAACCCTGGTTGTCTCTCCTCAGCTGCGCAGTGGCGAGCGGATCCAGCTCCTTCCCTCCCTCTGTACCCTCGCTGTGTACATGTGTTTGTGGTGTAACCCTGGTTGTCTCTCCTTAGCTGCGCAGTGGCGAGCGGATTCATCTCATTCCCTCCCTCTGTACCCTCGCTGTGTACATGTGTTTGTGGTGTAACCCTGGTTGTCTCTCCTCAGCTGTGCAGTGGCGAGCGGATTCATCTCATTCCCTCCCTCTGTACCCTCGCTGTGTACATGTGTTTGTGTTGTAACCCTGGTTGTCTCTCCTCAGCTGCGCAGTGGCGAGCGGATTCATCTCATTCCCTCCCTCTGTACCCTCGCTGTGTACATGTGTTTGTGGTGTAACCCTGGTTGTCTCTCCTCAGCTGTGCAGTGGCGAGCGGATCCAGCTCCTTCCCTCCCTCTGTACCCTCGCTGTGTACATGTGTTTGTGGTGTAACCCTGGTTGTCTCTCCTCAGCTGCGCAGTGGCGAGCGGATCCAGCTCCTTCCCTCCCTCTGTACCCTCGCTGTGTACATGTGTTTGTGGTGTAACCCTGGTTGTCTCTCCTTAGCTGCGCAGTGGCGAGCGGATTCATCTCATTCCCTCCCTCTGTACCCTCGCTGTGTACATGTGTTTGTGGTGTAACCCTGGTTGTCTCTCCTCAGCTGCGCAGTGGCGAGCGGATCCAGCTCCTTCCCTCCCTCTGTACCCTCGCTGTGTACATGTGTTTGTGGTGTAACCCTGGTTGTCTCTCCTCAGCTGCGCAGTGGCGAGCGGATCCAGCTCCTTCCCTCCCTCTGTACCCTCGCTGTGTACATGTGTTTGTGGTGTAACCCTGGTTGTCTCTCCTCAGCTGCGCAGTGGCGAGCGGATTCATCTCATTCCCTCCCTCTGTACCCTCGCTGTGTACATGTGTTTGTGGTGTAACCCTGGTTGTCTCTCCTCAGCTGCGCAGTGGCGAGCGGATCCAGCTCCTTCCCTCCCTCTGTACCCTCGCTGTGTACATGTGTTTGTGGTGTAACCCTGGTTGTCTCTCCTCAGCTGCGCAGTGGCGAGCGGATCCAGCTCCTTCCCTCCCTCTGTACCCTCGCTGTGTACATGTGTTTGTGGTGTAACCCTGGTTGTCTCTCCTCAGCTGCGCAGTGGCGAGCGGATTCATCTCATTCCCTCCCTCTGTACCCTCGCTGTGTACATGTGTTTGTGGTGTAACCCTGGTTGTCTCTCCTTAGCTGCGCAGTGGCGAGCGGATCCAGCTCCTTCCCTCCCTCTGTACCCTCGCTGTGTACATGTGTTTGTGGTGTAACCCTGGTTGTCTCTCCTCAGCTGCGCAGTGGCGAGCGGATCCAGCTCCTTCCCTCCCTCTGTACCCTCGCTGTGTACATGTGTTTGTGGTGTAACCCTGGTTGTCTCTCCTCAGCTGCGCAGTGGCGAGCGGATCCAGCTCCTTCCCTCCCTCTGTATCCTCGCTGTGTACATGTGTTTGTGGTGTAACCCTGGTTGTCTCTCCTCAGCTGCGCAGTGGCGAGCGGATCCAGCTCCTTCCCTCCCTCTGTACCCTCGCTGTGTACATGTGTTTGTGGTGTAACCCTGGTTGTCTCTCCTTAGCTGCGCAGTGGCGAGCGGATTCATCTCATTCCCTCCCTCTGTACCCTCGCTGTGTACATGTGTTTGTGGTGTAACCCTGGTTGTCTCTCCTCAGCTGCGCAGTGGCGAGCGGATCCAGCTCCTTCCCTCCCTCTGTACCCTCGCTGTGTACATGTGTTTGTGGTGTAACCCTGGTTGTCTCTCCTCAGCTGCGCAGTGGCGAGCGGATCCAGCTCCTTCCCTCCCTCTGTACCCTCGCTGTGTACATGTGTTTGTGGTGTAACCCTGGTTGTCTCTCCTCAGCTGCGCAGTGGCGAGCGGATTCATCTCATTCCCTCCCTCTGTACCCTCGCTGTGTACATGTGTTTGTGGTGTAACCCTGGTTGTCTCTCCTCAGCTGCGCAGTGGCGAGCGGATCCAGCTCCTTCCCTCCCTCTGTACCCTCGCTGTGTACATGTGTTTGTGGTGTAACCCTGGTTGTCTCTCCTCAGCTGCGCAGTGGCGAGCGGATCCAGCTCCTTCCCTCCCTCTGTACCCTCGCTGTGTACATGTGTTTGTGGTGTAACCCTGGTTGTCTCTCCTCAGCTGCGCAGTGGCGAGCGGATCCAGCTCCTTCCCTCCCTCTGTACCCTCGCTGTGTACATGTGTTTGTGGTGTAACCCTGGTTGTCTCTCCTCAGCTGCGCAGTGGCGAGCGGATCCAGCTCCTTCCCTCCCTCTGTACCCTCGCTGTGTACATGTGTTTGTGGTGTAACCCTGGTTGTCTCTCCTCAGCTGCGCAGTGGCGAGCGGATCCAGCTCCTTCCCTCCCTCTGTACCCTCGCTGTGTACATGTGTTTGTGGTGTAACCCTGGTTGTCTCTCCTCAGCTGTGCAGTGGCGAGCGGATCCAGCTCCTTCCCTCCCTCTGTACCCTCGCTGTGTACATGTGTTTGTGGTGTAACCCTGGTTGTCTCTCCTCAGCTGCGCAGTGGCGAGCGGATCCAGCTCCTTCCCTCCCTCTGTACCCTCGCTGTGTACATGTGTTTGTGGTGTAACCCTGGTTGTCTCTCCTCAGCTGCGCAGTGGCGAGCGGATTCATCTCATTCCCTCCCTCTGTACCCTCGCTGTGTACATGTGTTTGTGGTGTAACCCTGGTTGTCTCTCCTCAGCTGCGCAGTGGCGAGCGGATCCAGCTCCTTCCCTCCCTCTGTACCCTCGCTGTGTACATGTGTTTGTGGTGTAACCCTGGTTGTCTCTCCTCAGCTGCGCAGTGGCGAGCGGATTCATCTCATTCCCTCCCTCTGTACCCTCGCTGTGTACATGTGTTTGTGGTGTAACCCTGGTTGTCTCTCCTCAGCTGCGCAGTGGCGAGCGGATCCAGCTCCTTCCCTCCCTCTGTACCCTCGCTGTGTACATGTGTTTGTGGTGTAACCCTGGTTGTCTCTCCTCAGCTGCGCAGTGGCGAGCGGATCCAGCTCCTTCCCTCCCTCTGTACCCTCGCTGTGTACATGTGTTTGTGGTGTAACCCTGGTTGTCTCTCCTCAGCTGCGCAGTGGCGAGCGGATCCAGCTCCTTCCCTCCCTCTGTACCCTCGCTGTGTACATGTGTTTGTGGTGTAACCCTGGTTGTCTCTCCTCAGCTGCGCAGTGGCGAGCGGATCCAGCTCCTTCCCTCCCTCTGTACCCTCGCTGTGTACATGTGTTTGTGGTGTAACCCTGGTTGTCTCTCCTCAGCTGCGCAGTGGCGAGCGGATCCAGCTCCTTCCCTCCCTCTGTACCCTCGCTGTGTACATGTGTTTGTGGTGTAACCCTGGTTGTCTCTCCTCAGCTGTGCAGTGGCGAGCGGATCCAGCTCCTTCCCTCCCTCTGTACCCTCGCTGTGTACATGTGTTTGTGGTGTAACCCTGGTTGTCTCTCCTCAGCTGCGCAGTGGCGAGCGGATCCAGCTCCTTCCCTCCCTCTGTACCCTCGCTGTGTACATGTGTTTGTGGTGTAACCCTGGTTGTCTCTCCTCAGCTGCGCAGTGGCGAGCGGATTCATCTCATTCCCTCCCTCTGTACCCTCGCTGTGTACATGTGTTTGTGGTGTAACCCTGGTTGTCTCTCCTCAGCTGCGCAGTGGCGAGCGGATCCAGCTCCTTCCCTCCCTCTGTACCCTCGCTGTGTACATGTGTTTGTGGTGTAACCCTGGTTGTCTCTCCTCAGCTGCGCAGTGGCGAGCGGATCCAGCTCCTTCCCTCCCTCTGTACCCTCGCTGTGTACATGTGTTTGTGGTGTAACCCTGGTTGTCTCTCCTCAGCTGCGCAGTGGCGAGCGGATTCATCTCATTCCCTCCCTCTGTACCCTCGCTGTGTACATGTGTTTGTGGTGTAACCCTGGTTGTCTCTCCTCAGCTGCGCAGTGGCGAGCGGATCCAGCTCCTTCCCTCCCTCTGTACCCTCGCTGTGTACATGTGTTTGTGGTGTAACCCTGGTTGTCTCTCCTCAGCTGCGCAGTGGCGAGCGGATCCAGCTCCTTCCCTCCCTCTGTACCCTCGCTGTGTACATGTGTTTGTGGTGTAACCCTGGTTGTCTCTCCTCAGCTGCGCAGTGGCGAGCGGATCCATCTCATTCCCTCCCTCTGTACCCTCGCTGTGTACATGTGTTTGTGGTGTAACCCTGGTTGTCTCTCCTTAGCTGCGCAGTGGCGAGTGGATCCAGCTCCTTCCCTCCCTCTGTACCCTCGCTGTGTACATGTGTTTGTGGTGTAACCCTGGTTGTCTCTCCTCAGCTGCGCAGTGGCGAGCGGATCCAGCTCCTTCCCTCCCTCTGTACCCTCGCTGTGTACATGTGTTTGTGGTGTAACCCTGGTTGTCTCTCCTCAGCTGCGCAGTGGCGAGCGGATCCAGCTCCTTCCCTCCCTCTGTACCCTCGCTGTGTACATGTGTTTGTGGTGTAACCCTGGTTGTCTCTCCTCAGCTGCGCAGTGGCGAGCGGATCCAGCTCCTTCCCTCCCTCTGTACCCTCGCTGTGTACATGTGTTTGTGGTGTAACCCTGGTTGTCTCTCCTCAGCTGCGCAGTGGCGAGCGGATCCAGCTCCTTCCCTCCCTCTGTACCCTCGCTGTGTACATGTGTTTGTGGTGTAACCCTGGTTGTCTCTCCTCAGCTGCGCAGTGGCGAGCGGATCCAGCTCCTTCCCTCCCTCTGTACCCTCGCTGTGTACATGTGTTTGTGGTGTAACCCTGGTTGTCTCTCCTCAGCTGCGCAGTGGCGAGCGGATCCAGCTCCTTCCCTCCCTCTGTACCCTCGCTGTGTACATGTGTTTGTGGTGTAACCCTGGTTGTCTCTCCTCAGCTGCGCAGTGGCGAGCGGATCCAGCTCCTTCCCTCCCTCTGTACCCTCGCTGTGTACATGTGTTTGTGGTGTAACCCTGGTTGTCTCTCCTCAGCTGCGCAGTGGCGAGCGGATCCAGCTCCTTCCCTCCCTCTGTACCCTCGCTGTGTACATGTGTTTGTGGTGTAACCCTGGTTGTCTCTCCTTAGCTGCGCAGTGGCGAGCGGATCCAGCTCCTTCCCTCCCTCTGTACCCTCGCTGTGTACATGTGTTTGTGGTGTAACCCTGGTTGTCTCTCCTCAGCTGCGCAGTGGCGAGCGGATCCAGCTCCTTCCCTCCCTCTGTACCCTCGCTGTGTACATGTGTTTGTGGTGTAACCCTGGTTGTCTCTCCTCAGCTGCGCAGTGGCGAGCGGATCCAGCTCCTTCCCTCCCTCTGTACCCTCGCTGTGTACATGTGTTTGTGGTGTAACCCTGGTTGTCTCTCCTCAGCTGCGCAGTGGCGAGCGGATCCAGCTCCTTCCCTCCCTCTGTACCCTCGCTGTGTACATGTGTTTGTGGTGTAACCCTGGTTGTCTCTCCTCAGCTGCGCAGTGGCGAGCGGATCCAGCTCCTTCCCTCCCTCTGTACCCTCGCTGTGTACATGTGTTTGTGGTGTAACCCTGGTTGTCTCTCCTCAGCTGCGCAGTGGCGAGCGGATCCAGCTCCTTCCCTCCCTCTGTACCCTCGCTGTGTACATGTGTTTGTGGTGTAACCCTGGTTGTCTCTCCTCAGCTGCGCAGTGGCGAGCGGATCCAGCTCCTTCCCTCCCTCTGTACCCTCGCTGTGTACATGTGTTTGTGGTGTAACCCTGGTTGTCTCTCCTCAGCTGTGCAGTGGCGAGCGGATCCAGCTCCTTCCCTCCCTCTGTACCCTCGCTGTGTACATGTGTTTGTGGTGTAACCCTGGTTGTCTCTCCTCAGCTGCGCAGTGGCGAGCGGATCCAGCTCCTTCCCTCCCTCTGTACCCTCGCTGTGTACATGTGTTTGTGGTGTAACCCTGGTTGTCTCTCCTCAGCTGCGCAGTGGCGAGCGGATTCATCTCCTTCCCTCCCTCTGTACCCTCGCTGTGTACATGTGTTTGTGGTGTAACCCTGGTTGTCTCTCCTCAGCTGCGCAGTGGCGAGCGGATTCATCTCATTCCCTCCCTCTGTACCCTCGCTGTGTACATGTGTTTGTGGTGTAACCCTGGTTGTCTCTCCTCAGCTGTGCAGTGGCGAGCGGATCCAGCTCCTTCCCTCCCTCTGTACCCTCGCTGTGTACATGTGTTTGTGGTGTAACCCTGGTTGTCTCTCCTCAGCTGCGCAGTGGCGAGCGGATCCAGCTCCTTCCCTCCCTCTGTACCCTCGCTGTGTACATGTGTTTGTGGTGTAACCCTGGTTGTCTCTCCTCAGCTGTGCAGTGGCGAGCGGATCCAGCTCCTTCCCTCCCTCTGTACCCTCGCTGTGTACATGTGTTTGTGGTGTAACCCTGGTTGTCTCTCCTCAGCTGCGCAGTGGCGAGCGGATCCAGCTCCTTCCCTCCCTCTGTACCCTCGCTGTGTACATGTGTTTGTGGTGTAACCCTGGTTGTCTCTCCTTAGCTGCGCAGTGGCGAGCGGATCCAGCTCCTTCCCTCCCTCTGTACCCTCGCTGTGTACATGTGTTTGTGGTGTAACCCTGGTTGTCTCTCCTCAGCTGCGCAGTGGCGAGCGGATCCAGCTCCTTCCCTCCTTCTGTATCCTCTTCACCGCTGTGGTCTGGGGCTTCGCTCTTTTCTTCTTCTTCCAGGGACTCAGCACCTGGCAGGTGAGTCTGGAAACAGTACTGTACCCTGTTAATACAGAGCACCCCGAAACACTGTGAACCCACAATATAGAGTACCCCCTGATACTGTACCCTGTTAATACAGAGCACCCCGAAACACTGTGAACCCACAATATAGAGTACCCCCGATACTGTACCCTGTTAATACAGAGCACCCCGAAACACTGTGAACCCACAATATAGAGTACCCCCCGATACTGTACCCTGTTAATACAGAGCACCCCGAAACACTGTGAACCCACAATATAGAGTACCCCCGATACTGTACCCTGTTAATACAGAGCACCCCGAAACACTGTGAACCCACAATATAGAGTACCCCCTGATACTGTACCCCGTTAATACAGAGCACCCCGAAACACTGTGAACCCACAATATAGAGTACCCCCCGATACTGTACCCTGTTAATACAGAGCACCCCGAAACACTGTGAACCCACAATATAGAGTACCCCCTGATACTGTACCCCGTTAATACAGAGCACCCTGAAACACTGTGAACCCACAATATAGAGTACCCCCGATACTGTACCCTGTTAATACAGAGCACCCCGAAACACTGTGAACCCACAATAGAGTACCCCCGATACTGTACCCTGTTAATACAGAGCACCCCGAAACACTGTGAACCCACAATATAGAGTACCCCCGATACTGTACCCTGTTAATACAGAGCACCCCGAAACACTGTGAACCCACAATATAGAGTACCCCCGATACTGTACCCTGTTAATACAGAGCACCCCGAAACACTGTGAACCCACAATATAGAGTACCCCCTGATACTGTACCCCGTTAATACAGAGCACCCCGAAACACTGTGAACCCACAATATAGAGTACCCCCCGATACTGTACCCTGTTAATACAGAGCACCCCGAAACACTGTGAACCCACAATATAGAGTACCCCCGATACTGTACCCTGTTAATACAGAGCACCCCGAAACACTGTGAACCCACAATATAGAGTACCCCCTGATACTGTACCCCGTTAATACAGAGCACCCCGAAACACTGTGAACCCACAATATAGAGTACCCCCGATACTGTACCCCGTTAATACAGAGCTCTCCAAAACACTGTGAACCCCCAATATAGAGTACCCCCGATACTGTACCCTGTTAATACAGAGCTCCCCAAAACACTGTCCCCGTCCCCGTCCCCCCCAAAAAAACCAAACAAACCTGAGAACCCACAAGTACTGGGGTTCACGGTGTAACGCAGTCGCTCTCTCCTCAGAAAACCCCGGCGGAGTCGCGGGAGCACAACCGAGAGTGCATCCTGCTCGGCTTCTTCGATGACCACGACATCTGGCACTTCCTGTCCTCCATCGCCATGTTCGGCTCCTTCCTGGTCAGTAAAACAAACTCACCGGGTAGTGAGAGACAGGAGTGAGACAGGAGTGAGTCTGTATGAGAGACAGGAGTGAGTCTGTATGAGAGACGGGAGTGAGTCTGTATGAGAGACAGGAACACAGTCTGTATGAGAGACAGGAGTGAGTCTGTATGAGAGACAGGAGTGAGTCTGTATGAGAGACAGGAGTGAGTCTGTATGAGAGACAGGAACAGTGTCTGTATGAGAGACAGGAACAGTGTCTGTATGAGAGACAGGAACAGTGTCTGTATGAGAGACAGGAACACAGTCTGTATGAGAGACAGGAGTGAGTCTGTATGAGAGACAGGAACAGTGTCTGTATGAGAGACAGGAACACAGTCTGTATGAG
Organism: Acipenser ruthenus; assembly: GCF_902713425.1. Classification (NCBI taxonomy): domain Eukaryota; kingdom Metazoa; phylum Chordata; class Actinopteri; order Acipenseriformes; family Acipenseridae; genus Acipenser; species Acipenser ruthenus. The sequence continues at coordinate 7,421,567 of NC_081227.1, read as the reverse complement.
AGACAGGAGTGAGTCTGTATGAGAGACGGGAGTGAGTCTGTATGAGTGACCTGACTGGCTGTTCCTGGAAAATGTAACGTTTCTCTTTCTTTCTTTTCTCTCTCCTCTCTCCTCTCTCCTCTCTCCTCTCTCCTCTCTCTCCTCTCCCCTCTCTCCCCCCTCTCCCCTCTGTCCTCTCTCCTTTCCCCTCTCCCCTCACTCTTCTCCTCTCTCCTCTCTCCTCTCTCCTCTCTCCTCTCTCCTCTCTCGCCTCTCCCCTCACTCTCTCCTCTCTCCTCTCTCCTCTCTCCTCTCTCCTCACTCTTCTCTCTCTCCTCTCTCTCTTCCTGCTGCAGGTGCTCCTCACCCTGGATGATGACCTGGACTGTGTCCAGAGAGATAAGATCTATGCGTTCTGATGGGGCGACTCCTGGGCGCTGCCTCCAAGTGCTGCTGCTGCCATACCAGCCAATGAGAGCCTCCCTGTGAGGAGGAGGGGGGCCTGGACAGCCAATCGGAGCCTGTCTGTGAGGACAGAGCCCCTCCCCCTATTGTTTATGGACGCTCACTGTGCCAATGAAAAGACTGCATTCCTCTGGGGCCTTTTCACAGGGAGGGACTGAAATGAAGCGAGACTGTTGGTTCCAGCGGGACCCTCCCTGCCCACCCCCAGTCTCTCTGATGACGAGTGCCCCAGTCAGAGTTGCATGTTAATGCCTTGTTCACAGCCTCCGACCTGGATATTTCAATGCTGTAAGGAGGCAGTGGCGGTTCTCGGTACGCAGTCCCCCTCCTCTAACTCTGCGTTGTTAACCTGGGCTGCCCCTCCCCTGGTAACATCACTGTCTGAACGCAGCACTGGAATACCAAGCTTCTGGAACGTGATTCCAAGTCACCTGGGTTCAAATCGGACAGGATGGTGAGAGCGGGCTGACTCCGGGGCCAGTTCTGTGTACCGGTCGGGTCGGGTCGGGTCTGCTCCATGGCCCAACTGTATTCTCTACCTTACTGTCTGGAACAGCGCCCTGCCTCCACTGCCTGCATGACCCCATGACCCCCCCGGAGGGTGGCCTGGCCACTTCGTTAGGAACGGGTCTGTCCTGCGCCAGTGGCCACACCTCCCTTTCGAATTGCGTTGTGAAGTTTGTGCTCTGTGCCGGGCGGCTGACTCCTACCTGCATTCACGAGTCCCACAGGAGGGGCTGCTGCTGCTGCTGCTCTTTGATCTTTGCTTCCACCATTTCTTTTTTAGTTCTTAGTTTTAGTTTGTTTTTGGTTCTTAAGGAACCCGTGCAGGCCTGTGCTCAGGGGCCGGCTCCAGTGGCTGTTTGCTTGTTGCTGTGCCGTGGCACTCCTACACGATGCCCTGCACACACACACAATAGCACAGCCCCAGTAGAATCCCTGCGCTCCTCTGCTGTGCTGTGGGACTCCTACACGATGCCCTGCACACACACACAATAGCACAGCCCCAGTAGAATCCCTGCGCTCCTCTGCTGTGCTGTGGGACTCCTACACGATGCCCTGCACACACACACAATAGCACAGCCCCAGTAGAATCCCTGCGCTCCTCTGCTGTGCTGTGGCACTCCTACACGATGCCCTGCACACACACACAATAGCACAGCCCCAGTAGAATCCCTGCGCTCCTCTGCTGTGCTGTGGCACTCCTACACGATGCCCTGCACACACACACAATAGCACAGCCCCAGTAGAATCCCTGCGCTCCTCTGCTGTGCTGTGGGACTCCTACACGATGCCCTGCACACACACACAATAGCACAGCCCCAGTAGAATCCCTGCGCTCCTCTGCTGTGCTGTGGCACTCCTACACGATGCCCTGCACACACACACAATAGCACAGCCCCAGTAGAATCCCTGCGCTCCTCTGCTGTGCTGTGGGACTCCTACACGATGCCCTGCACACACACACAATAGCACAGCCCCAGTAGAATCCCTGCGCTCCTCTGCTGTGCTGTGGCACTCCTACACGATGCCCTGCACACACACACAATAGCACAGCCCCAGTAGAATCCCTGCGCTCCTCTGCTGTGCTGTGGGACTCCTACACGATGCCCTGCACACACACACAATAGCACAGCCCCAGTAGAATCCCTGCGCTCCTCTGCTGTGCCGTGGGACTCCTACACGATGCCCTGCACACACACACAATAGCACAGCCCCAGTAGAATCCCTGCGCTCCTCTGCTGTGCTGTGGCACTCCTACACGATGCCCTGCACACACACACAATAGCACAGCTCTGAATGGTGTTGCAGTGTTTCAGTTTCAGTCGCGTTCTTGCTCCGCGGTTGTGAATGATCGTTGCTGTTGTTTTATAAACTCTTTGATTCGTTACGAATGTTTCGTGGCCTTTATAAATGTGTTGAACAATAAATACGTGTTTCTGTAAAAAAAAAAAAAAAAAGTATTGTAACAAACAGTGACGCCAATGGGAAAAAGAATAAACTGAATGCATTTCATGTTTAATGAAGACTGAAGATAACGGTGTGCTTTCAAACAGTAAACTCTGTGGAGAACGGGATTAAAAGAGGTTTTGAACATTGTGGTCTCTCTGCTTTCTAGTCCAGAAAAATGGCTCATCAGAAACTAAACTGGTAACTTTTTGTGTTAAGCTAAATATCTTAGAAAATAGAAACAGCGTCTGCACCATCAATCCCACCTTGCTTGGGACACACAGCGACTGGGGACACAGTTCTGAAGGGTTATTTTGAACCCTTTTCAGGAATGCCCTGCAAATCTTTTATTTCTCTTGAATAACGATGCAGATCAGATTCACGGATTGGATTTCCTTTGCAGAGTGGAGAAAGAGTCTTTATATCATTTTATAAGTTTAGGGAAATCATTTCCATTTTAATTTTTTTTTTTTTTTTTTTTTTGCCTAGCCAAAAAGTATTGAGTGTAAATTGTTGTTGACTTGGTGTCTGCAGTGTGCTCTGCTGCTAGGGGTCAGCTGTAAGCTGATCCTGAGAAACGGTGCAGTCTACACCCAGCATTGTGCTCAGCTCTGCTCCAGCAGTTTCACACGAGAAGCAGGATGATGCGTTCAGATAAGCAGGTGCGAGGCGTGAAAGAGGAGCTGCTCATTATCACAGGATCCTGTGTTATTCCTTTCAGAGCTGAATAGCAGCCCGTCCTCCCTAGGAATGTAGGGCAGCCTCACAAAGCAGGGCTGATGAGACTCTTTGTACCAATCCAGGGCAGACAGCCTCACAAAGCAGGGCTGGTGAGACTCTGTACCAGTCCAGGGCAGACAGCCTCACAAAGCAGGGCTGATGAGACTCTGTACCAGTCCAGGGCAGACAGCCTCACAAAGCAGGGCTGATGAGACTCTGTACCAGTCCAGGGCAGACAGCCTCACAAAGCAGGGCTGATGAGACTCTGTACCAGTCCAGGGCAGACAGCCTCACAAAGCAGGGCTGATGAGACTCTGTACCAGTCCAGGGCAGAGAGCCTCACAAAGCAGGGCTGGTGAGACTCTGTACCAGTCCAGGGCAGAGAGCCTCACAAAGCAGGGCTGATGAGACTCTGTACCAGTCCAGGGCAGACAGCATCACAAAGCAGGGCTGATGAGACTCTGTACCAGTCCAGGGCAGACAGCCTCACAAAGCAGGGCTGATGAGACTCTGTACCAGTCCAGGGCAGACAGCCTCACAAAGCAGGGCTGATGAGACTCTGTACCAGTCCAGGGCAGACAGCCTCACAAAGCAGGGCTGATGAGACTCTGTACCAGTCCAGGGCAGACAGCCTCACAAAGCAGGGCTGATGAGACTCTGTACCAGTCCAGGGCAGACAGCCTCACAAAGCAGGGCTGATGAGACTCTGTACCAGTCCAGGGCAGAGAGCCTCACAAAGCAGGGCTGGTGAGACTCTGTACCAGTCCAGGGCAGAGAGCCTCACAAAGCAGGGCTGATGAGACTCTGTACCAGTCCAGGGCAGACAGCCTCACAAAGCAGGGCTGATGAGACTCTGTACCAGTCCAGGGCAGACAGCCTCACAAAGCAGGGCTGATGAGACTCTGTACCAGTCCAGGGCAGACAGCCTCACAAAGCAGGGCTGGTGAGACTCTGTACCAGTCCAGGGCAGACAGCCTCACAAAGCAGGGCTGATGAGACTCTGTACCAGTCCAGGGCAGACAGCCTCACAAAGCAGGGCTGATGAGACTCTGTACCAGTCCAGGGCAGACAGCATCACAAAGCAGGGCTGATGAGACTCTGTACCAGTCCAGGGCAGACAGCCTCACAAAGCAGGGCTGATGAGACTCTGTACCAGTCCAGGGCAGACAGCCTCACAAAGCAGGGCTGATGAGACTCTGTACCAGTCCAGTGCAGACAGCCTCACAAAGCAGGGCTGATGAGACTCTGTACCAGTCCAGGGCAGACAGCCTCACAAAGCAGGGCTGATGAGACTCTGTACCAGTCCAGGGCAGATAGCCTCACAAAGCAGGGCTGATGAGACACTTTGTACCAGTCCAGGGCAGACAGCCTCACAAAGCAGGGCTGATGAGACTCTGTACCAGTCCAGGGCAGACAGCCTCACAAAGCAGGGCTGATGAGACTCTGTACCAGTCCAGGGCAGACAGCATCACAAAGCAGGGCTGATGAGACTCTGTACCAGTCCAGTGCAGAGAGCAGGGCAGTGTTGAAGGTGTGACATCACTGACAGACGCACACACATGCGTTAACAGCAACACAAACGTCTGCCAGTCCATCTTTTGGGGTACATTTGATTGACTCCAATTTATATAATACATGTTTGATCCTCGACCCAGTCCTCTGGTCCCCTGCATTTCCCATGGAGTGCAAAGTGTTTTTTCAAAGTGTTCTGACTGAGTAAGTAGCTTCTGATTGCTGTCTACGTGACTGACACAGAGTCCGTATTGTCAGCAACACAGAAAGAAACTGGATCATTAGAACTGCTTTGAATGACTGGAAACATCAAAATGTAAGAAGAAACTGAAAACTTCAATTCCCTCCCCACCACACACACACAACCCTAACCATAACCCTACCCTCCACACACACACAACCCTAACCCAACCCTACCCTCCAAACACACACACACAACCCTAACCCTAACCCTACCCTCCACACACACACAACCCTAACCCAACCCTACCCTCCAAACACACACACACAACCCTAACCCAACCCTACCCTCCACACACACACAACCCTAACCCTAACCCTACCCTCCACACACACACAACCCTAACCCTAACCCTACCCACCACACACACACACACAACCCTAACCATAACCCTACCCTCCACACACACACAACCCTAACCCTAACCCTACCCTCCAAACACACACACACAACCCTAACCCAACCCTACCCTCCACACACACACAACCCTAACCCTAACCCTACCCACCACACACACACACACAACCCTAACCATAACCCTACCCTCCCCACCACACACACACAACCCTAACCCTACCCTCCACACACACACAACCCTAACCATAACCCTACCCTCCCCACCACACACACACAACCCTAACCCTACCCTCCACACACACACAACCCTAACCCAACCCTACCCTCCACACACACAACCCTAACCATAACCCTACCCTCCACACACACACACAACCCTAACCATAACCCTACCCACCACACACACACAACCCTAACCCTACCCTCCACACACACACAACCCTAACCATAACCCTACCCTCCCCTCCACACACACAACCCTAACCCTACCCTCCACACACACACAACCATAACCATAACCCTACCCTCCACACACACACACACACAACCCTAACCATAACCCTACCCTCCACACACACACAACCCTAACCCAACCCTACCCTCCACGCACACACACACAACCCTAACCCTACCCTCCACACACACACAACCCTAACCCAACCCTACCCTCCACGCACACACACACAACCCTAACCCTACCCTCCACACACACACAACCCTAACCCAACCCTACCCTCCACGCACACACAACCCTAACCATAACCCTACCCTCCACACACACACAACCCTAACCCTAACCCTACCCTCCAAACACACACAACCCTAACCCTACCCTCCACACACACACAACCCTAACCCAACCCTACCCTCCAAACACACACACACAACCCTAACCCAACCCTACCCTCCACACACACACAACCCTAACCCTACCCTCCACACACACACAACCCTAACCCAACCCTACCCTCCACACACACACAACCCTAACCCTAACCCTACCCTCCACACACACACAACCCTAACCCTACCCTCCACACACACACACACAACCCTAACCCAACCCTACCCTCCACACACACACAACCCTAACCATAACCCTACCCTCCCCACCACACACACACAACCCTAACCCTACCCTCCACACACACACAACCCTAACCCAACCCTACCCTCCACACACACACAACCCTAACCATAACCCTACCCTCCCCTCCACACACAACCCTAACCCTACCCTCCCCTCCACACACACAACCCTAACCATAACCCTACCCTCCACACACACACAACCCTAACCCTAACCCTACCCTCCACACACACAACCCTAACCCTACCCTCCACACACACACAACCCTAACCCTACCCTCCCCTCCACACACACAACCATAACCATAACCCTACCCTTTACACACACACAACCCTAACCTCCACACACACACACACACAACCCTAACCCTACCCTCCACACACACACACACACACACACACACACACACACGCTGTTGTAAGCTTTTCAACACCCCGGGGGTTTCCTGTATTAGATCCCTGTTTCACACGAAGTGCTTCTCTCACACAGAGCCTGTTTATTTGTCCCATTCCCAGAGGCCTCTCCTTCACTCATTTAAGGTTTGTTCCTGCAGCAGAACCCCCCCCCCCCCCCCCAGCCCCCCTGCCCCCCACTTCCTTTTTATTGTCATTCAATCTGTTAATATTCCAGGCCAACGTGTCACTGCATCCCTGTGCATATTCACTGCTTTATGAAGTAATGAATACCCCCCCCCCCCCCCCCCAGACACACACACGGGTGGGGCACTATAAGACTATATAGCCAGCCTGCAGCAAGACGTGACATGGCATTGCTGTCTGCGCAGAACCTCCACAATGAAAGGTAAGGAAATGATCTGCTATTACAAAAGTCATTACGGGTGGATGCTGTGCTGGATCCACACGCCGTGGGTGTTGTTGTCTGTAGAGCAGTTCGGGTTTCTGTGATGGTAACTGGAGTCCCAGGCGGCACAATCGCTCTCAGCTTGACGCGTGGAGCTGCAGGGTGCCGACCGCTTACTGTACTAACGAGACAGCTTCAGGTGAAATGGACCTGCACTGAGGGATTCAGAGATGAATGCTGTTGCTCCCAGATGTGCTCTGAAAGCAGATGGTCTTCATACACAGGCACTGGTGGCTGACAGGAAGCTTCACACTGCATTTACCCAAGTCTGTGCTGGAGCAGCCCGGGTATGTTGTTCTTGTATGATTACAGCGTGTTCCTCGGCAGGGTCCCTTGCAGACGCCCTGGTCTCAGTATTGAGGGGTAGCAGGCAGGCTGTCAGGAGCTCGTTTTTGACGGTCCGCTCTCCTCTCCACTCTCTCAGGTATACTGATCCTGTCCCTTCTCTGCTCGATGGTGGGCAGCTTCCTGGCACAGGACTATGAGTGGGGTGGAAGTGAAGCAGGACAGGCCAGCAAGGACAGTGAGTGGGGGGGGGGGGTGAGAGTTCAGAAGATGCTGTTCTCTCGTGAAGAGTTCTCTCTGAGCACAGCCCAAATCTGTCTGTCTGTCCCTGAATAACGCCGCTGTGTGTCTGCCTGTCTGTCTGTGTGTCCCTGAATAACACCCCTGTCTGTCTGTGTCTGTGTGTCCCTGAATAACGCCCCTGTCTGTCTGTGTGTCTGTGTGTCCCTGAATAACACCCCTGTCTGTCTGTGTCTGTGTGTCCCTGAATAACGCCCCTGTCTGTCTGTGTGTCTGTGTGTCCCTGAATAACACCCCTGTCTGTCTGTGTCTGTGTGTCCCTGAATAACGCCCCTGTCTGTCTGTGTGTCTGTGTGTCCCTGAATAACATGTCTGTCTGTGTGTCTGTCCAGTCTGTGTGACTGACTCTGCCTCCTGTGGGTGCTGTCTGATGCAGCAGAGGATGCAGCGCTTGGAGTGGATCTTCAACCACACCATGGACCAGCTGAGGAAAGACCTGGACCAGGCCAGCAAGAGACTGAACGACCTGAGAGGTGAGGGAGGGAAGAGAGGGGGAGGGAGGGGACCAACCCAGCTGGAAGAGGAGGAAAGAGAGAGGGGGGAGGGCATTTATAAACAGAGGGGAGAACAGCAAACAGTGTGCAGTGACTATTCACATGTCCTCTGGTGCAGTATAGTATTGCGGTGTGTGTGTGTTTGTGTGTGCGTGTGTGTGTCTCTGTGTGTGTGCGTGTGTCTCTGTGTGCGTGTGTGTGTCTCTGTGTGTGTGCATGTGTGTGTGCGTCTGTGTGTGTGTGTGTGTGTGCGTGTGTGTGTCTCTGTGTGTGTGCGTGTGTCGCTGTGTGTCTCTGTGTGTGCGTGTGTGTGTGTGCGTGTGTGTGTGTGTGTGTGCGTGTGTGTGTGCGCACCCCTGTGTTTATACTCTCACACGCTGCTCTCTGTCTCTCCCCTCCAGCGAGCCATACTGCGTTCTCCGCTGCGCTGTCTACCCGAACCGAGTGCGTGGGGCCCTTCAGAGACAACGCCACGCTGATCTACAAGAAGGTGTTTGTGAACCAGGGCGGCACCTACAATGAGCAGACGGGTGTGTTCACGGCCCCGCGCAGCGGCGTGTACAGCTTCTCCGTGACGGTGTTCAGCGACGCTGGCGCGCCCGGCGCCCGGCTCAACATCTTCGCCCTGCTGCAGCGGAACGGGCAGGACCTGGCGGGTGTGCACGACGACAACTACGACGACCAGGAGGACAGTGCCACCCAGAGCCTGGCGCTGCAGCTGCATGCCGGGGACCAGCTGTGGGTCAGGCTGGTGGCGGGGAGGGTGGTCTGCGACGATGTGAGCCACTACAACACCTTCAGCGGCTTCCTCGTGTTCCCCACTGACCTGCTGTAACCCCCTTTAACAAGCACCCCACCCCACCCTAGACTCCCTGCTCTCTGCTCAACCCCACAGACTGGATGCTATGCAGCACCCCGTGCTTCTCTATGCTTCTCCAATGCCTGCTTTTAGAGCTTGAACGAATTTTATGACACCTTTCTTTCACTTTGCTGTCCTTTCACCGCACTATACCACAGTCTGCCTGCACTAGCCCCTGCATTAGCCACAGTTTACTCTGCAGACACTTGGGGAAGGTTGCGCAGCTGCTGTACGAGCAGCAGCTTCTGTTTCTCTACCCCGAGTGGCCACACGGTGGAGACATTCCTCTAGTTCCTGCTGCAGCTCGAAGGTCACGCTGCTAATCTCCCGTTCACGTTTGACGGAGTCAAAACAAAGATAAATATGGATTTGATTGTGTGTTTGTTAGGCATTCTTCCGCTTGTTCCTTGTATGCTCTTTGATAAA
>NC_081227.1:7397028-7407028 GCF_902713425.1 Acipenser ruthenus | reverse complement strand
TTCTGTGGGCCCCTGGCTGGCCATGCTGTCAGCACCCCTGCCGGTAGTGGCACGGCTGACAGCCTGCTAGTCCATGCTTGCAGCGAACTTGCTGCGGGGGATGCTGGTCTCCTGACCTCTCCCCCTTCCTTCGTAGCCGGTAGCTCCCCTTGGTGGGGCTCCGACCACAGTACTGCCGGCAGCGAAGAAGCTGCAGTGGGAGCAGGTCTCCGGACCTCCCCCACGATCTCCGGCAGCAAAACTGCTGCAGTGGGAGCCGGTCTCCGGACCTCCCCCACGATCTCTGGCAGCGAAACTGCTGCAGTGGGAGCCGGTCTCCGGACCTCCCCCACCTTCTTCGTGGCCGGCAGCTCCCCTTCGTGGGGTTCCGGCCACAGTACTTCCTGCTGCGATGCGGAGCAACTGGCAACCCCAGGCGATGCGGCGCGGCTGGCAGCCCCAGGCGATGCGGCGCGGCTGGCAACCCCAGGCGATGCCAGACAGGCATCCTTGGGTGAAGCGTGGCAGGGAGTCAGGACCAGCCGGGGTGCGGGTGTTGGCCCTCTTCTCGGCCTCTGCGGCCGGGCGGTTCTTCCCCATGCTTCTCTCAGCAGCCCTTGCATAGGCTTTTATGTTCTGTTCTGTTTAATTACACTATGTAACACAATTTTTGTTCCTGGGTAGTAAGTGTTTTTTCCTAATTGCTTATGCCTCAAAAGTATAGAAAATGGCTATTATTCCCCACAAACTTTGCTTTTGTGACCAGGACAGTGATATTTTGAAATGTACCTATTTCCAATGAGAAAACGGGTGAATTTGTGTCTTTTTGTTCACATAGTCAGAAAAAAACAACATATGAATCCAAATTAACATGTATTTATACTAAAGTAATACAAAAATGACTACAAAAGATTTAGTAGATTTAGATTTAACGAGAACATGATGGGAGACTACATTTGGGGGCTGATTCGTGAAAGTGATTTACAGTATAATCGTAAATCTCGAAAAACTACTCACTTCTAAATCTTTTGTAGTCATTTTTGTATTCTGTATTATGCAGAACATAAAAGGTTTTAAACACAAAAACACGGGACACGGCACTTGCGCCAAAATAAACAGACAAACACGGTGAGCAGATTTAACTACTATTTCTATGACTAATATTACCTCCGTCTCCTATCCCGTTCTCCACTCACCGAACACACAACCCCGAGTGAAAGAAATGTGCATCTATATATACTGTTGTGCTGGGATTCAATTACTAATTAATTATTCACTTGAATCCCAGCACGTGAATTAATTCTGTGCAACCCCGTGCTCACATATTACATTTAACCAGCACGTGAAGTGATTTGTGCCCTCCTCGTGCCTAAATACAAATCTACATTTTTAAATACACGTGAAACACAGACCCGTTTATATCCCGTATACCAATGACTATACACCAACATTAACACACACACGCAACATACAACACATTGCCACACAATTGCACACAGGGGCGGGGCACATTGCCACACTTACATATTGATATTATGGACCAGCAGGTTTCAGAAAGAGGAAAGCAGGGTAACGTGGGGTAGAGTCACTGCCAGACACCAAGGCATTCTAGAATGGTATTAATGCAGCACTAGACATGACTGTGGGACCTGATTCACACAAACCCAAGGAGGGACTCCCCGGGCAGGCTGGCAGGAGAGCCCGAGGTCGCTTTCACAATGTACTGGAAAAAGAGTCTGCACTATGAAGAAGTAATACAAATGACAAAGTAACCCTAAATAATAATAATAATAATAATAATAATAATAATAATAATAATAATAATAATAACAACATGTTTAAATAGAATACAGGAAATAAATAACAATGATTAAAAAAAACAGATTACAATAATAACCAGATACAAAAGATAAAATCTAAAACTGCTAGACAGCAGGCAGTCTGCTAAGCCCGGTTTCATTGTGCAGAACTGAAAGAGAAGACTCGGTTACCAGCGAGCTGCCTGTGAAGGGAAGTGTGTGGAGAAACGGGCCCCTCCTGTCCCAGGTACAGCCCCATCACTGGAAGCTGCTTCCGCTGGGAGTGGTAGTGACACCGGAGACTGAGAAGGCAATGTGAAACCTTACAGAAGCAGATTTCACAAAACTGCCTCTCCCTGTTCATATCTGCAGTCCCAGGTGCTCGGGCTCACTGTGTTATGCCCTAGAAACTAATCACAGTGAATGCACTCAGAAAGGACAGGATGGGAAGCTGCTGAAACTCCAGGCAGGGCAGATACGATCGTCAGGGTTTGTTTAGATAATAATAATACAAAAGAAATCTGGAACAAGACCTATTATTAAACAAACGATGCAATATCACATTTCCTGACAGTTCCAGTCCCACTGAATGCACCCTAGGTGTGCTCCAGCCCCAGCATGAAACCCGAATAGCGGGCATTGTACTGGGATTGTCTGCACTGGAAACCCACACCTACTGGTGTTAAATATAAGAGAGGGAGGGAGGGAGGGAGAGCGGAGTTCAGCTCCCGAGGGAAGGGAAGGGGGGGCTCTGAGTGGAGGGGGGGGGGGGGCGGTGTTATCTGTGGGAGGGCTGGGCCGCGGAGGGTATATATCCACAGGTAACCCGGCCACGCAGATTCTCATCTGCAGAAAAACACAGAAACCAGGTGTGTGTGAGTGTGAGTGTGAGTGTGAGTGTGAGTGTGTGTGTGTACGTGTGTGCATGCATGTGAGTGTGTGTGTGTGTGAGAGTGTGTGCGTGTGAGTGTGTGTGTGTACGCGAGTGTGTGTTTGGGGGGGTGTGTGTGTACGTGAGTGTGTGTTTGGGGGTGTATGGATTCTTTTGGGGGTGTGTGTGAGTGTCAGTGTGTGTGGGAGTGTGTGTGTGTGTGTACGTGTGTGCATGCATGTGAGTGTGTGAGTGTGTGCGTGTGAGTGTGTGTGTGTACGCGAGTGTGTGTTTGGGGGGGTGTGGTTTCTTTTGGGGGTGTGTGTGTGAGTGTCAGTGTGTGTATGTGTGTGTGTGTGAGTGTCTGTGTGTCTGATATCGATAGTGTGCTCTTGTATTGCAGTATTCCTGCTCACTATGAAGTTGCTCCTGGCTGCAGTGTTGCTGGTGCCGGCCCTCTATGTGAGCGCCCAGACTCCCCTCACCACCACCAAGCCCAGCTCCTGGGAAGCAGCCGTGGGTGAGCACTGACACAGAGAGAGAGAGTGTGATAGGGTGAGTGTGTGGGTGTTGATGCAGTGTGTGTGTGTGATAGGGTGAGTGTGTGGGTGTTGATACAGTGTGTGTGTGATAGGGTGAGTGTGTGGGTGTTGATACAGTGTGTGTGTGATAGGGTGAGTGTGTGGGTGTTGATACAGTGTGTGTGTGTGATAGGGTGAGTGTGTGGGTGTTGATACAGTGTGTGTGTGTGATAGGGTGAGTGTGTGGGTGTTGATACAGTGTGTGTGTGATAGGGTGAGTGTGTGGGTGTTGATACAGTGTGTGTGTGATAGGGTGAGTGTGTGGGTGTTGATACAGTGTGTGTGTGTGATAGGGTGAGTGTGTGGGTGTTGACACAGTGTGTGTGTGATAGGGTGAGTGTGTGGGTGTTGATGCAGTGTGTGTGTGATAGGGTGAGTGTGTGGGTGTTGATACAGTGTGTGTGTGTGTGATAGGGTGAGTGTGTGGGTGTTGTTACAGTGTGTGTGTGATAGGGTGAGTGTGTGGGTGTTGACACAGTGTGTGTGTGTGATAGGGTGACTGTGTGGGTGTTGAAACAGTGTGACTGTGATAGGGTGAGTGTGTGGGTGTTGATACAGTGTGTGTGTCTGATAGGGTGAGTGTGTGGGTGTTGATACAGTGTGTGTGTGATAGGGTGAGTGTGTGGGTGGTGATACAGTGTGTGTGTGATAGGGCGAGTGTGTGGGTGTTGATACAGTGTGTGTGTGATAGGGTGAGTGTGTGGGTGTTGATACAGTGTGTGTGTGTGTGATAGGGTGAGTGTGTGGGTGTTGATACAGTGTGTGTGTGATAGGGTGAGTGTGTGGGTTTGATGCAGTGTGTGTGTGTGATAGGGTGAGTGTGTGGGTGTTGATACAGTGTGTGTGTGATAGGGTGAGTGTGTGGGTGTTGATACAGTGTGTGTGTGTGATAGGGTGAGTGTGTGGGTGTTGATACAGTGTGTGTGTGATAGGGTGAGTGTGTGGGTGTTGATACAGTGTGTGTGTGTGTGATAGGGTGACTGTGTGGGTGTTGATACAGTGTGTGTGTGTGATAGGGTGACTGTGTGGGTGTTGATACAGTGTGTGTGTGATAGGGTGAGTGTGTGGGTGTTGATACAGTGTGTGTGTGATAGGGTGAGTATGTGGGTGTTGATACAGTGCGTGTGTGATAGGGTGAGCGTGTGGGTGTTGATACAGTGTGAGTGTGAGTGTTAACTGCATCTCCCTCGCAGCGTCCTGGTCCAAGCCCCTGCCCTGTGGAGGCTGGGACTGCCCCTGTGCTTTCTCAAAGAAGCGGGGATGCTGCTGCGTGGCCAACTGGATTACGAGATTCGAGGATCACCTCTTTGAGAGGATTGGCGGACTCTGGAGCGACCTGAGCATACTGACTGGGGATGTGAACGGGATCACAGGTACTAGGGGGCAGAGGAGAGGAGAGAGGAGAGAGGAGAGAGGGGAGAGGAGAGAGGAGAGAGGGGAGAGGAGAGAGGGGAGAGGAGAGAGGGGAGAGGAGAGAGCAGAGAGGAGAGGAGAGAGGGGAGAGGAGAGAGGGGAGAGGAGAGAGGGGAGAGGAGTGAGAGCAGAGAGGAGAGGAGAGAGGGGAGAGGAGAGAGGGGAGAGGAGAGAGCAGAGAGGAGAGAGGGGAGAGGAGAGAGCAGAGAAGGGAGAGGAGAGAGTAGAGAGGGGAGTGGGGGGGAGAGAGCAGAGAGGGGAGAGGGGAGAGAGGAGAGGGGAGAGGGGAGAGGAAAGAGAAGAGAGGAGAGAGCAGAGTGGGGAGAGAGGGAGAGAGCAGAGAGGGGAGAGGGGAGAGAGGAGAGAGGAGAGAGGAGAGAGGGGAGAGCAGAGAGGAGAGAGGCAAGAGAGCAGAAAGGGGAGAGGAGAGAGTAGAGAGGGGAGTGGGGGAGGAGAGCAGAGAGGGGAGAGGGGAGAGGAGAGAGGAGAGAGGAGAGAGGAGAGAGGGGAGAGCAGAGAGGAGAGAGGCAAGAGAGCAGAAAAGGGAGAGGGGAATGGGGCACAGGGTGTGTGTGGGCGGGAGAGGTCTCACAGTGGAGCTGAGGGGTTACGGTAGGGTTCACAGTGCTTAGGGTTCACAGTAGGGTTCACAGTGGGGTTCACAGTGCTGAGGGTTCACAGTGCTGAGGGTTCACAGTGGGGTTCACAGTGCTGAGGGTACACAGTAGGGTTCACAGTGCTGAGGGTTCACAGTAGGCTTCACAGTGCTGAGGGTTCACAGTAGGGTTCACAGTGCTGAGGGTTCACAGTAGGGTTCACAGTAGGGTTCACAGTGCTGAGGGTTCACAGTGGGGTTCACAGTGCTGAGGGTTCACAGTAGGGTTCACAGTGGGGTTCACAGTGCTGATGGTTCACAGTGCTGATGGTTCACAGTGCTGAGGGTTCACAGTGCTGAGGGTTCACAGTAGGGTTCACAGTGCTGAGGGTTCACAGTGCTGAGGGTTCACAGTGCTGAGGGTTCACAGTGCTGAGGGTTCACAGTAGGGTTCACAGTGGGGTTCACAGTGCTGAGGGTTCACAGTGCTGAGGGTTCACAGTGGGGTTCACAGTGCTGAGGGTTCACAGTGCTGAGGGTTCACAGTGGGGTTCACAGTGCTGATGGTTCACAGTGCTGAGGGTTCACAGTGCTGAGGGTTCACAGTGCTGAGGGTTCACAGTAGGGTTCACAGTGCTGAGGGTTCACAGTGCTGAGGGTTCACAGTGCTGAGGTTCACAGTGGGGTTCACAGTGCTGAGGGTTCACAGTGCTGAGGGTTCACAGTGGGGTTCACAGTGCTGAGGGTTCACAGTGCTGAGGGTTCACAGTGGGGTTCACAGTGCTGAGGGTTCACAGTGCTGAGGGTTCACAGTGGGGTTCACAGTGCTGAGGGTTCACAGTGCTGAGGGTTCACAGTAGGGTTCACAGTGGGGTTCACAGTGCTGAGGGTTCACAGTGCTGAGGGTTCACAGTAGGGTTCACAGTGGGGTTCACACTGCTGAGGGTTCACAGTGCTGAGGGTTCACAGTGGGGTTCACAGTGCTGAGGGTTCACAGTGCTGAGGGTTCACAGTAGGGTTCACAGTGGGGTTCACAGTGCTGAGGGTTCACAGTGCTGAGGGTTCACTAGTAGTGGGTTCACAGTGGGGTTCACACTGCTGAGGGTTCACAGTGCTGAGGGTTCACAGTGGGGTTCACAGTGCTGAGGGTTCACAGTGGGGTTCACACTGCTGAGGGTTCACAGTGCTGAGGGTTCACAGTAGGGTTCACAGTGGGGTTCACACTGCTGAGGGTTCACAGTGCTGAGGGTTCACAGTGGGGTTCACAGTGCTGAAGGTTCACAGTAGGGTTCACAGTGCTGAGGGTTCACAGTAGGGTTCACAGTGCTGAGGGTTCACAGTGCTGAGGGTTCACAGTGGGGTTCACAGTGCTGAGGGTTCACAGTGCTGAGGGTTCACAGTGGGGTTCACAGTGCTGAGGGTTCACAGTGCTGAGGGTTCACAGTGCTGAGGGTTCACAGTGGGGTTCACAGTGCTGAGGGTTCACAGTGCTGAGGGTTCACAGTGCTGAGGGTTCACAGTGCTGAGGGTTCACAGTGGGGTTCACAGTGCTGAGGGTTCACAGTGCTGACACTGGGCTCTGTCTCCTCAGCTGGACTCAACATTGCTTTCTCGGCGGTTCTGGGGAAATTATCGTCGTGCTACGGGCCGTTCACAAGCAACACACCCATCAAGTATCAAACCATCCTGCTGAACAGTGGCATCGGATACAACCCCACCCTGGGTAAGACTGAGGGAGGGGGTGTGAGTGTGTGAGTGTGAGTGTGTGAGGGGTCTCTGTGTGAGTGTGTGAGTGTCTGTGTGAGTGTGTGTGTGTGTCTGTGTCTGTGTGTCTGTGTGAGGGGTCCTTGTGTGAGGGTGTGTGTGTGTCTGTGTCTCTATATGAGGGCGTCTGTGTGTGAGGGGTCTCTGTGTGAGGGTGTGAGTGTTAGTCTGTGTGTGTGTGTGTCTCTGTGCGAGGGTGTCTCTGTGTGAGGGGTCTCTGTGTGAGGGGTCTCTGTGTGTGTCTGTGTGTGTATGTCTCTGTATGAGGGTGTCTGTGTGTGAGGGGTCTCTGTGTGAGGGGTCTCTGTGTGTGTCTGTGTGTGTATGTCTCTGTATGAGGGTGTCTGTGTGTGAGGGGTCTCTGTGTGTGTGTGTGTGTCTCTGTGTGATGGTGTCTGTGAGAGTAGTTTCTGTGTGAGTGTCTGTGTGTGTGTGTCTCTGTGCGAGGGTCTCTGTGTGAGGGTGTCTGTGCGAGGGTGTCTCTGTGTGTGTGTGTGTGTGTGTGTGTGTGTGTGTGTGTGTGTGTGTTAGTCTGTGTGTGTGTGTGTCTCTGTGTGAGGGTGTCTGTGAGAGTGGTTTCTGTGTGTGTGTCTCTGTGCGAGGGTGTCTCTGTGTGAGGGTGTGTGTGTGTGTGTGTGTGTGTGTGTGTGTGTGTGTGTGTGTGACTGTATTCATATACAAAAATATGTAAATATTTCTTTGTATCGCTGTATCTGCTGGCTTGAATCAGATAGTTTGCATGAGATGGAAATTCCATCACATTAAAACGAGCAACACTGTTTAATTATTACTATTGAACTGTATGTACAGTCAGCACTCGGATACCCGGAGGCAGTGTGGTCCAGTGGTTAAAGACAAGGGCTTGTAACCAGGAGGTCCCGGGTTCAAATCCCACCTCAGCCACTGACTCATTGTGTGACCCTGAGCAAGTCACTTAACCTCCTTGTGCTCCGTCTATCAGGTGAAATGTAATTGTAAGTGACTCTGCAGCTGATGCATAGTTCACACATCCTAGTCTCTGTAAGTCAGCTTGGATAAAGGCGTCTGCTAAATAAACTAATAATAATAATAATACCCATTAACCAGATACGAGTCAGTCGCGTTTTACCGCCCTTGTATTAATAATAAAATCAATCCCCATTGTAATATATGTAAGAAATTAATGCACTTGTACGTCACACGCGATTTCCGACTCCGTCACCAGTTTTCTGATGCAAAGCCCGTCTCTTCTGTGTTACAATTTATCTTAATATCCGTCACAGCCCGCGTTTAAAAAAATAAACAAATAATTCTCTCATGGCAAAATCAGTCCTGTCTTGTATTGTGCAGTTACACAGCGAAGATGCAACCAACACAAAGCGAACGAGACACGCCAGGGTAATGAAACAGTGAATCATTAAACACTTCTGGATACTGTGATGCGTTTTTTATTGTTTATCTGTGATCTTTTATTGATTTAGTGCATTTTCATTTGCAAGTGAACTGTGAGGTGAGGCCCTTATCGAGCGCTATATTCTGCAGTTTGGATTACTGGCTTCGGATAGTGTTTTAATTCTGGAAACGGTGTTTTTTATTTAATCTTTTGGTTTTGCTCAATTGCATTGCCTTTTACGTGTTACGCAGTTCTGTGCATGGATAACATTTCGATTTCATTTTGCTGTTGCGTCGTTAATGATACATTTTACATACCGAGATCACCCCGGACTCATCCCAAGTCACGTGAACAGGACCTGAGGCACTTGGAGTTCTTTTGCTTAAACATCAATAAGTAACCGGACAGCCAGGAAGAAGGGGGGAGGCGGGAAAGGAAAAAAAAATAAATAAAAGAGAAACAGCCTAAACAATCGTTTTGATAAGTCGAAATCAAACATGACCTTGATAAAATGTGTTGCCAGTACGCTGGCTTACTTTCACCTCTGATCGTAACTCTCCCCTCTCTCCTCCCTCTCTCTCCTCTCTCCTCTCTCCCCTCTCCTCTCCCCTCTCCCCTCTCTCTCTCCCATCTCTCCTCTTTCATCTCCCCTCTCTCCTCTTTCTCCTTTCTCCTCTCCCCTCTCTCTCCTCTCTCCTTTCCCCTCTCTCCCCTCTCCTCTCTCCTCTTCCTCTCTCCTCTCTCCTTTCCTCTCTCCTCCTCTCCCCTCTCTCCTCTCCCCTCCTCCCCTCTCCTCTCTCCCCTCTCTCCCCTCTCTCCTCTCTCTCCTCTCTCCCCTCTCTCCTCTCTCCTCTCTCATCTCCCCTCTCTCCCCCTCTCCCCTCTCCTTTCTCCTCCCTCTCTCCTCTCCTCTCCTCTCTCCCCCCTCTCCCCCTCTCTCCTCTCTCCCCCTCTCTCCTCCTCTCTCAATTCTCCTCTCCCCTCTCCTTTCTCATCTCCCCTTCTCTCCCCCTCCCCTCTCCTTTCTCCTCTCCCTCTCTCCTCTCCCTTCTCCTCCCCTCTCTCCTCTCCTTCCTCCCTCTCATCTCCTCTCTCCTCCCTCTCTTCCCCTCTCCCCTCTCTCTCTCTCTCTCCCTCTCTCCCTCTCTCTTCTCCTCTCTCCTCTCTCCTCTCCCTCTCTCCTCTCTCTCCTCTCCTCTCTCCCTCTCTCCCCTCTCTCCTCTCTCCTCCTCTCCTCTCTCCCTCTCTCTCTCTCTCTCCTCTCTCCCCTCTCTCCCTCTCTCTCTCCTCTCCCTCTCTCTCCTCTCTCCTCTCTCCTCTCTCTCCTTCTCTCTCCCCCTCTCTCCCCTCTCCCCTCCCCTCTCCTTTCTCCTCCCCTCTCTCCTCTCCTCTCCTCTCTCCCCCTCTCCCCTCTCTCCTCTCTCCCTCTCCCTCCTCCTCTCTCCTCTCCCTCTCTCCTTCTCATCTCCCCCTCTCTCCCCTCTCCCCTCTCCCTCTCCTTTCTCCTCTCCCTCTCTCCTCTCCTCTCCTCCCCTCCTCCTCCCTTCTCCTCCCCCTCTTCCCCTCTCCCTCTCTCCTCTCTCTCATCCTCTCCTCTCCCCTCTCTCCTCTCTCCTCATCCCCTCT